>NC_069502.1:419705388-419965388 GCF_027579735.1 Bombina bombina | reverse complement strand
CCCGAAGATACCTAATGACAATTTGTGCTTCCAATGTCCTTCAGTTCTGCTTCTGACTAAATAAGAATCAGCTAAAAAGTTTATTCCTTAATATAGTTATTTTGTAATTCTAGACATTTAAACTGACATTCATACATAACACTCCATATCTACAGCTCATCACTAAGCATAGTAAAGATGCTGTGTAGTCAGTAAACAAATACAATGTTTGACTGCATTTGATTTGCATGTGAATTTGTATCCTATGTATGTCCATAAAGAAAACTGTTAACCCATTGATATCAATTCTATTTTAAATATTATTTTATTTGTTACATATTCCCACTTGGATCTGTTCATTAATCAGTCCTTCTAGATCAACAGACAATTTTCTTATGAATGACTTATTCGAGAGCCATTAGCTAGTAACATATTCTCTAAAGACATATAAAAACAAAATTATAAGAAAAGACTATTCTTTTATATACAGGTACAAAACTCCAAATCTGGAATTCCAAAATCCAAACTTATTCTGAAATCTAAACTTTTTAATTAATATTTTTTTTAAAAAATTACTCTTTTTCCCTGCCTGTAAGTCACTATCTTCTCTACCTGTAACTTTTGGTTTGTTTTTGTGTTCTAAAATACAAGTACAGTACGTCCTGCTACAATGCGTGTTTATATAACGTGAATTTGTTAAATAGTGGAATGTTGTCTTATTATGCGACAATCTCGCTGTTTCATGCGCGTTTTTATGGCAGAACTAAAGAAGCTAGAAGCATGCGGCGGTGGAATTCAGTTCTGAAAACAATGTTGGCATATGTTTCTTTGCAAAAAAAAGTCTTTAGTTTGACTATGGGCAAGATTTATCAAAGTCAGAATAAAGTAAAGCAAAACCTCACAAATGATATCTCCATATTTATGAAAAGTTATGCGTCAATAAAGTCGCAACTTTTCATATGTGTGAACAATTGACTCATGACCATTCGCAAGTCTTAAATATATGCAAATAAGTTGTCTGGAAATGCCTAATTCTTGTAGTAATCTCTATTGGAATTTTAAATTGCCCGTATATTTTTGCAGTTCTCATATATTTATGAAAAGTGGTGCATGCAATATTCACTGTTTTTAATCTCGCCAATTTGTAGGTTGCGAGGAGTGAAAAATAAGGAGCGATATTGTTGTTTGTCTGGAGGGAAAATAGAAATATGTCTTTTTCTTGCTGTATCTAGGGTTATAAATTGCCCACAACAAGGTTCAGAACCTGAATAATATTAATAATTAAATTACAAAAAGGTATACACAAATGTATAAAAAAGTAAAATAATTTAAGTGCAATTGAAATAAGTGTATTAAAAAGAACGAAGATGAGCTCCAAAAAATGGGCAACCTTCCTCAATGAAAGAGAGCCAAAGAAGGAGCAAAATAAAAATAACTTTAATACATAAGAAATAACATTCTTACAAACGATCACTTGATTAAAGCAATAAACCATTTACCGGTGTCTAAAATTAAGATTGATAAATAAGGTGAAAATGACATTTTCGCAAGAAAACTAGGATCAGCCATTCGCTTGACATCGCAAAAAAGTTTTGCCCCATAAATGTCTCTAGAATTTTGATAAATACTGGCGACATTTTTTACCTCACACATTGCGAACTATTGCGGAAATAATCGTGAATTTTTAGGCGCAATTTTTCAGGGCTTGATAAATTTTGCCCTATATAGTAATATGTCAAGACAATAAAAATCTTTTATTCTCACAAACTTGGTTGTACAGAACTTTTTTCTATTTAATACTGCTTTTACTGCTGTATGTAGTAGCTACAAAACTTCAACCATTCCTTACACCCACAACACGCTACCCTCCCTTTTATCTTAGGTAAATTCCTACCAGTTACCCATAACCCTATGTTTCTCATAGACTGTGTTATTTTTGCAACACAATTTCATATATATTTTTTTTAACAGAAATCGTGTTATAACAGAAATCCCTGTAATAGTCTATATTTATTTAAAACAACAAATATTACCTTTCTGATTACAGTACTGTACTATATTTCTGAGGGTACTATGTATACAAAAGTATTAAAATGATCTAAAACCACCTTTAGGTGTCATGTATAAGTTGTATTATGATATGTAATTCCCAGGGAAATATTGTATGTTGTAACTGTGCAGTTTGTAAATTGTGTTCTGGATCTCTTGGGTGGAGTATGTGAAGAGAAGGGTGAACCAGTATTCCAACAGCTATGATTTGGTTTTGATTTGGAGCTTGTTAATCACAGATGGGACTCGTGATTGCAGCTTTTAAAAAGTATAAAAGGAAGCCTGATTTAGGCATATGAGATTGTTGGGTATAAAAGCATAACACAGCACTTTACAAAACAAAGTCCTTTTTACAAATGGTTCACAGCAACAAAGAGACAAAACAGGACATTGTTTTGTAAAGTGCTGCATTATGCTTTTATGCTATGATGTGCTGCAGAAGATGGATTTTCCCTCTTAAAGGGACAGTCAACAACAGAATTTTTGTTGTTTAAAAAATAGATAATCTCTTTATTACCCATTCTCCAGTTTTGCAAACCCAACACAGTTATATTAATACAGTTTTTACCTCTGTGATTATCTTGTATCTAAGCCTCTGCAAACTGTCCCCTGATTTCAGTTCTTTTGACAGACTTGCATTTTAGCCAATCAGTGCTCACTCCTAGGTAACTTCACGTGCGTGAGCTCAATGTTATCTATATGACACACATAAACTAGCACCCTCTAGTGGTGAAAAACTGTCAAAATGCATTCAGATTAGAGGCGGTCTTCAAGGTCTAATAAATTAGCATATGAGCCTACCTAGGTTTAGCTTTTAACTAAGAATACCAAGAGAACAAAGCAAAATTGGTGATAAAAGTAAATTGGAAAGTTGTTTAAAATTACATGCCCTATTTGAATCATGAAATTTTGTTTTGGACTTGACTGTCCCTCTAATTTAGGGCTATAATAAAAGTGGAGCGCTAACTGTTGTGCATGAGCATAAAGGGGTTTATCACAGCTCTTTGCGTGTGTCAGAAGTAGCATGCATATTACAGGTTGAAAGTAAATGTATTTGCTCAAGCGCAATTTAATTTAACGTGCTTCAGATAAGCACAACTTCAGAGCTCTGGTTAACTGTTACGCTTGACTAAAAAGTACAGTTACAGTCATAATAACACTGTCTATTAAAAATTATTTAAAAAATTGTGTAAAAAAGTTATAAGGGCTCAAAGATATGAGGTCTCAGGTGTTAGAAAAAAAAAGTTTGGTAAAGGGCTTTAACCCTTTCCCGCCAGGGCTTATTTGTCTATATCGTAGCAAACGGCTAGGACGTTCCATGTCGTCCTAATGGTACTAAAGACCAGAGCAGTTAGAATGGCGTGGAACTTCCTAAGGGCATGAAGGGTTTAACATAGAGCTACAAACATATACGTCTAACAATATATATATATATATATATATATATATATATATATATATATATATATGTGTGTGTGTGTACATATGTGGTTATATGTGCATATCATCATTTACAGACATATATACACATATAAACACATAAATAAATGTGTATACAAATATAGAGCAGGTTTACATAACTTGTTGAGTATTTGTTTTTTTTCCCAACTTTTCAAAGTCTATGGGGGAATTAGACTTGTGCGCGATCGAAAAAATTGGTTTGCTTCGTTTCAATTCGGGTCATGAAAAAATTTGGTTCCAGACATTCGTAATAATTTGGTATGTGTCGGTAATTAAGGTTTCGGAATTTATTCGTGTCATTCCGAATTTTGAAATTCAGATCCATTCGAGACTGTAACCGAATTATTATTAATGTCGGACCGAATCTTTATTACGGACTGAATCATTATTTCTAACTAATGTTCCGGCGATTGCTGAAAAAGATTATGTGAAACCGCCGCCGCCAACCATGCCCCTACTAAATAAAGCTATTAATCCCTAAATTGCCGTCCCCCCACATCACCGACACTAACTAAATAACAAATTAAAGTTATTAATCACGAAACCGTAGTTCCCTGACATCGCCAACACAAGCTAAACCTATTAACCCCTAAACCGCACCCCTCATGTCGCCAATACTACCTAAACCTGTTAACCCCTAAACCGCCGTTCCCAAATATCACCAACACTAAAATAAATCACTAAAGTATTAACCCCTAAACCGCACCCCCACACACATCGCCAACTGTACCTAAACCTATTAATCCCTAAAGCGCCGTTCCCAAACATCGCCAACACCAACTAAACCTATTAACCACTAAACCGCAGTTCCCCGACATCGCAGACACTAACTAAACCTATAAACCCCTAAACCTCACCCCCCACATCACCAACACTAACTAAACCTTATAATTAACCCCTAAACTGCCAGCCCCCACATTGTAACAACCTAAATTAAACTATATTAACCCCTAAACCTAACCCTAGCCCTAAACCTAACACCCCCTAACTTTAACAAAGTTGCCTTACACTGAAACCTACTATTACAAAATAAAAAAACTACCATTAGAAAAAATAACAAACGAAATTATCCAAAACAATAAAAATTATTCCTATTCTAATACCCCTTTTTTAAAATAAAAAAAAACACCCCAAAATAATAAAATCCTTAAAAGGGCCTTTTATAGGGCATTGCCCTAAAGAAATCAGCTCTTTTCCTACAAAAGAAAAACACAAAGACCTAAATTAAATCTAATCTACCCATTGCCCTGAAAAGGGCATTTGTGTGGGCATTGCCCTTAACAGGGCATTCAGCTCTTTTACTGCCCTTAAAAGGGCATTCAGCTCTTTTAAAAGTGCCCACCCTAATCTAGAAAAAACACACCCCAAAACGCATGGGTGTATTAAGGCATAGGCCAACAAGGCCGGTGCCTAGGGCAGCAGATTTTTAAGGAGCAGCAGAATTTTGAGTCCCTAGGGCCACTCTACTGAACTCAGGGCCGGGTGGCTAAATCAACCAATTACTAATGACTTAAATGGCTGGCCCGGCTATTGCTATCCTATGGGATTGTATGTGGGTGCGCATGACGTGGTGACAGTGGAGGCGGAGCTCACTTGCGCAGCCTGGCCTGGACTGGACTGAGAGGGAATGCGGTATTCTTCCTGGCTCCACCGCATGATTGAGACTCACACAGACTACACAGTGCAGTGTGCACTACAACGTGACCACTGTGAAACAGCATATGCCTTTCTCCCTTCAATACATCTTCATTAGGCATTAAAATACTTAAAGGGACAAAGAACTCACATGTTTTCTTTTGTGATTCAGACAGAGCATGACATTTTAAGCAACTTTCTAATTTACTCCTAGTATTAAATCTCCTTTATTCTCTTTGTATCTTTATTTGAAATGCAAGAATGTAAGTTTAGATGCCGGACCATTTTTGGTGAACAACCCGGGTTGTCCTTGCTGATTGGTGGATAAATTCATCCACCAATCAAAAAGTGCTGTCCAGAGTACTAAACGGAAAAAAAAAGCTTACATGCCTTCTTTTTCAAATAAAGATAGCAAGAGAACAAAGAAAAATTGATAATAGGAGTAAATTAGAAAGTTGCTTAAAATTGCATGCTCTATCTGAATCACAGAAGAAAAAAATTTGGGTTCAGTGTCCCTTTAAATGGATTAGTCACTAGATACTTGTACATTTACTGTTTGTCTATCTGTCATACATGCAAAGAAAAAGTACTTTTAAAGGCCAGTTTGTATATTCATTACATATTTATCCAAGCAGATATTTTGCTTAAATAACTGTCAATCACCAAAGAAGATGTTTAAGGTTAAACAACTAACTACTGACAAACTATCATACAGTGAAGGATATTTTTTTCTGATATAAACATTTAATCATCCGGCTTGCAAAATAATGTCTTTAAAAAACAAATATATATATATATATGTGTGTGTGTGACCAGAGTGAATGCAAGCCCTGGTGAACTTCTACCTTAAACCTGGGGTGGGGTGGGGGGTGTGGGTGAGGGGGGGCAGCAGAATTTTGAGTGCCTAGGGCAGCACAAAACCTAAATACGCCCCTGCCAAAATGAAAAAATTACACAAAATAACAAATTATCAAAAATAATATAAATTATTCCTATTCTAATACCCATTTTAAAAAAAAACACCCCAAAATAAAAAACCTACGGCTAGATCACGAGTCTTGCATTAGCCTTAAAAAGCATTGTTTAGAGGTCCCAACGCTGCTTTTTAACACCCGCTGGTATTACGAGTCCTGCAGGTACAGGTGTACCGCTCACTTTTCTTCCGCGACTCGAGGCTACCGCAAATCCCCTTACGTCAATTGCGTATCCTATCTTTTTAATGGGATTTGCCTAACGCTGGTATTACGAGTCTTGGAAGAAGTGAGCGGTAGACCCTCTCCTGTCAAGACTCCTACCGCATTTGAAAGTCAGTAGTATAGTAGTATGGGCTAACGCCGGAACATAAAGCTCTTAACTAAAGTGATAAAAAGTACACTAACACCCATAAACTACCTATTAACCCTTTAAACCGAGGCCCCCCCATATCGCAAACACTAAAATAAAAAATTTGAACCCCTAATCTGCCGACTGGACATCGCCGCCACCTACATTATACCTATGAACCCCTAATCTGCTGCCCCTAAAATTGCCGACACCTACATTATATTTACTAACCCCTAATCTGCCGCCTCCAACGTCGCCACCACCTACCTACAATTATTAATCCCTAATATGCTGACCGGACATCGCCGACACTTTAATAAATCTATTAACCCCTAAACCACCGCACTCCCGCTTCGCAAACACTAGTTACATTTTATTAACCCCTAATCTGCCGCACCCAACGTCACCACTACTATACTAAATTTTTTAACCCCTAAACCTAAGTCTAACCCTAACCCCCCCTAACTTAAATCTAATTTAAATAAATCTAATGAAAATTACTATTATTAACTAAATAATTCCTATTTAAAACTAAAAACTTACCTATAAAATAAACCCTAATATAGCTACAATATAACTAATAGTTACATTGTAGCTATTTTTGAATTTATTTTTATTTTACAGGCAACTTTGTATTTATTTTAACTAGGTAGAATAGTTATTAAATAGTTATTAACTATTTAATAGCTACCTAGCTAAAATAAATCCAAATTTACCTGTAAAATAAATCCTAACCTAAGTTACAACTACATCTAACACTACACTATAATTAAACTAATTACCTAAACTACCCACAATTAATTACAATTAAATTAAATAAACTAAATTCCGAGAAAAAAAAACACTAACTTACAGAAATTAAAAAAAGAATTACAAGAATTTTAAACTAATTACACCTAATCTAATCCCCCTAATAAAATAAAAAAGCCCCCCAAAATAATAAAATTCCCTACCCTATACTAAATTACAAATAGCCCAGAATGACGGTTCCTTTAAATGACGTCATCCAAGATGGCGTCCCTTGAATTCCGATTGGCTGATAGAATCCTATCAGCCAATTGGAATTAAGGTAGGAAAAATCCTATTCGCTGATGCTATCAGCCAATCGGATTGAAGTTCAATGCGATTGGCTGATCCAATCAGCCAATAGGATTGACCTTGCATTCTATTGGCTGATTGGAACAGCCAATAGAATGCAAGGTCAATCCTATTGGCTGATTGGATCAGCCAATCGGATTGAACTTCAATCCGATTGGCTGATTACATCAGCCAATAGGATTTTTCCTACCTTAATTTCCGATTGGCTGATAGGATTCTATCAGCCAATCGGAATTCAAAGGACGCCATCTTGGATGACGTCATTTAAAGGAACCTTCATTCTTCGTTAGGACTTTGTTTGAAGAGGATGCTCCGCGTCGGCTGGATTGAAGATGGACCTGCTCTGCTCCGGAAGGATGAAGACAGAAGATGCCGCCTGGATGAAGCCTTCTGCTGTCTGGAGGACCTCTTCTGCCCCGATCGGATGAAGACTTCTGCCCTATGGAGGACCACTTGTGCCCGGCTGGGTGAAGACGGCTCAAGGTAGGGTGATCTTCAGGGGGTTAGTGTTAGGTTTTTTTAAGGGGGGATTGGGTGGGTTTTAGAGTAGGGGTGTGTGGGTGGTGGGTTGTAATGTTGGGGGGGTATTGTATTTTTTTTTGCAGGTAAAAGAGCTGATTACTTTGGGGCAATGCCCCACAAAAGGCCCTTTTAAGGGCTATTTGTAATTTAGTATAGGGTAGGGAATTTTATTATTTTGGGGGGCTTTTTTATTTTATTAGGGGGATTATATTAGGTGTAATTAGTTTAAAATTCTTGTAATTCTTTTTTTATTTTCTGTAATTTAGTGTTTTGTTTTTTTTATAATTTAGTTTATTTAATTTAATTAATTGTAGATAGTTTAGGTAATTAGTTTAATTATAGTGTAGTGTTAGGTGTATTTATAACTTAGGTTAGAATTTATTTTACAGGTAAATTTGTATTTATTTTAGCTAGGTAGCTATTAAATAGTTAATAACTATTTAAAAACTATTCTACCTAGTTAAAATAAATACAAAGTTGCCTGTAAAATAAAAATAAATCCTAAAATAGCTATAATGTAACTATTAGTTATATTGTAGCTATATTCTGGTTTATTTTATAGGTAAGTATTTAGTTTTAAATAGGAATAATTTAGTTAATAATAGTAATTTTCTTTTGCCTAGATTTAGAGTTCTGCGGCCAAAGGGGTGCGTTAGCTATGCGTGCTTTTTTCTGGCTGCACCTTTTAAATACCGCTGGTATTTAGAGTTCACAGAATGGCTGCGTTAGGCTCCAAAAAAAGAGCAAATAGCATATTTACCGCAACTTCAACTCTCGATACCAGCGGTGCTTACGGATGCGGCCAGCTTCAAAAACGTGCTCGTGCACGATTCCCCCATAGGATACAATGGGGCTGTTTGAGCTGAAAAAAAACCTAACACCTGCAAAAAAGCCGCGTTCAGCTCCTAACGCAGCCCCATTGTTTTCTATGTGGAAACACTTCCTACGTCTGCACCTAACACTCTAACATGTAACCCGAGTCTAAACACCCCTAACCTTACACTTATTAACCCCTAATCTGCCGCCCGCTATCGCTGACCCCTGCATATTATTTTTAACCCCTAATCTGCCGCTCCGTACACCCCCGCCACCTACATTATCCCTATGTACCCCTAATCTGTTGCCCTAACATCGCCGACCCCTATATTATATTTATTAACCCCTAAATCTGCCGCCCCCAACGTCGCCTCCACCTAACTACACTTATTAACCCCTAATCTGCCGACCGGACCTGAGCGCTACTATAATAAATGTATTAACCCCTAATCCGCCTCACTCCCGCCTCAACAACCCTATAATAAATAGTATTAACCCCTAATCTGCCCTCCCTAACATTGCCGACACCTAACTTCAAGTATTAACCCCTAAAGTCTAACTTTAACCCTAACACCCCCCTAAATTAAATATAATTTAAATCTAACGAAATAAATTAACTCTTATTAAATAAATTATTCCTATTTAAAGCTAAATACTTACCTGTAAAATAAACCCTAATATAGCTACAATATAAATTATAATTATATTATAGCTATTTTAGGATTTATATTTATTTTACATGTAACTTTGTATTTATTTTAACCAGGTACAATAGCTATTAAATAGTTAAGAACTATTTAATAGCTAAAATAGTTAAAATAATTACAAAATTACCTGTAAAATAAATCCTAACCTAAGTTACAATTAAACCTAACACTACACTATCAATAAATAAATTAAATAAAATACCTACAATTACCTACAATTAAACCTAACACTACACTATCAATACATTAATTAAATACAATACCTACAAATAACTACAATTAAATAAACTAACTAAAGTACAAAAAGTAAAAAAGAACTAAGTTACAAAAAATAAAAAAATATTTACAAACATTAGAAAGATATTACAACAATTTTAAACTAATTACACCTACTCTAAGCCCCCTAATGAAATTACAAAGCCCCCCAAAATAAAAAAATGCCCTACCCTATTCTAAATTAAAAAAGTTCAAAGCTCTTTTACCTTACCAGCCCTGAACAGGGCCCTTGCAGGGCATGCCCCAAGAAATTCAGCTCTTTTGCCTGTAAAAAAACACATACAATACCCCCCCCAACTTTACAACCCACCACCCACATACCCCTAATCTAACCCAAACCCCCCTTAAATAAACCTAACACTAAGCCCCTGAAGATCTTCCTACCTTATCTTCACCTCACCGGGTATCACCGATTGGTCCTGGCTCAAAAATCTTCATCCAAACCAAGCGGGGGCTGGCGATCCATAATCCTGCGGCTGAAGAGGTCCAGAAGAGGCTCCAAAGTCTTCATCCTATCCGGGAAGAAGAGGCGATCCAGACCGGCAACCATCTTGATCCAAGCGGCATCTTCTATTTTCATCCGATGAGGAACGGCTCCATCGTGAAGACCTCCAGCGCGGATCAATCTTCTTCCGACGACGTCCAACTGAAGAATGACGGTTCCTTTAAGGGACGTCATCCAAGATGGCGTCCCTCGAATTCCGATTGGCTGATAGGATTCTATCTGCCAATCGGAATTAAGGTAGGAAAATTCTGATTGGCTAATGGAATCAGCCAATCAGAATCAAGTTCAATCCGATTGGCTGATCCGATCAGCCAATCAAATTGAGCTCGCATTCTATTGGCTGATCGGAACAGCCAATAGAATGCGAGCTCAATCTGATTGGCTGATCGGATCAGCCAATCGGATTGAACTTGATTCTGATTGGCTGATTCCATCAGCCAATCAGAATTTTCCTACCTTACCTTAATTCCGATTGGCTAATAGAATCTTATCAGCCAATCGGAATTCGAGGGAAGCCATCTTGGATGACGTCCCTTAAAGGAACCGTCATTCTTCAGTTGGACGTCGGAGGAGGAAGATTGATCCGTGCTGGAGGTCTTCACGATGGAGCCGTTCCTCATCGGATGAAGATAGAAGATGCCGCTTGGATCAAGATGGTTGCCGGTCTGGATCGCCTCTTCTTCCCGGATAGGATGAAGACTTTGGAGCCTCTTCTGGACCTCTTCAGCCGCAGGATTATGGATCGCCAGCCCCCGCTTGGGTTGGATGAAGATTTTGGAGCCAGGACCGATCGGTGATACCCGGTGAGGTGAAGATAAGGTAGGAAGATCTTCAGGGGCTTAGTGTTAGGTTTATTTAAGGGGGGTTTGGGTTAGATTAGGGGTATGTGGGTGGTGGGTTGTAATGTTGGGGGGGTATTGTATGTGTTTTTTTACAGGCAAAAGAGCTGAATTTCTTGGGGCATGCCCCGCAAAGGGCCCTGTTCAGCGCTGGTAAGGTAAAAGAGCTTTGAACTTTTTTAATTTAGAATAGGGTAGGGCATTTTTTTATTTTGGGGGGCTTTGTAATTTCATTAGGGGGCTTAGAGTAGGTGTAATTAGTTTAAAATTGTTGTAATATTTTTCTAATGTTTGTAAATATTTTTTTATTTTTTTGTAACTTAGTTCTTTTTAATTTTTTGTACTTTAGTTAGTTTATTTAATTGTAGTTATTTGTAGGTATTGTATTTAATTAATGTATTGATAGTGTAGTGTTAGGTTTAATTGTAGGTAATTGTAGGTATTTTATTTAATTTATTTATTGATAGTGTAGTGTTAGGTTTAATTGTAACTTAGGTTAGGATTTATTTTACAGGTAATTTTGTAATTATTTTAACTATTTTAGCTATTAAATAGTTCTTAACTATTTAATAGCTATTGTACCTGGTTAAAATAAATACAAAGTTACATGTAAAATAAATATAAATCCTAAAATAGCTATAATATAATTATAATTTATGTTGTAGCTATATTAGGGTTTATTTTACAGGTAAGTATTTAGCTTTAAATAGGAATAATTTATTTAATAAGAGTTAATTTATTTCGTTAGATTTAAATTATATTTAATTTAGGGGGGTGTTAGGGTTAGGGTTAGATTTAGCTTTAGGGGTTAATCCATTTATTACAGTAGCGGCGAGATTCGGTCGGCAGATTAGGGGTTAATAATTGAAGTTAGGTGTCGGCGATGTTAGGGAGGGCAGATTAGGGGTTAATACTATTTATTATAGGCTTATTGAGGCGGGAGTGAGGCGGATTAGGGGTTAATAACTTTATTATAGTAGCGGTGCGGTCCGCTCGGCAGATTAGGGGTTAATAAGTGTAGGCAGGTGGAGGCGACGTTGAGGGGGCAGATTAGGGGTTAATAAATATAATATAGGGGTCGGCGGTGTTAGGGGCAGCAGATTAGGGGTACATAAGGATAACGTAGGTAGCGGCGCTTTGCGGTCGGCAGATTAGAGGTTAATTATTGTAGGTAGCTGGCGGCGACGTTGTGGGGGGCAGGTTAGGGGTTAATAAATATAATATAGGGGTCGGCGGTGTTAGGGGCCGCAGATTAGGGGTACATAAGTATAACGTAGGTGGTGGTCGGCAGATTAGGGGTTAAAAAAATTTAATAGAGTGGCGGCGATGTGGGGGGACCTCGGTTTAGGGGTACATAGGTAGTTTATGGTTGTTAGTGTACTTTAGAGCACAGTAGTTAAGAGCTTTATAAACCGGCGTTAGCCCAGAAAGCTCTTAACTACTGACTTTTTTCTGCGGCTGGAGTTTTGTCGTTAGATTTCTAATGCTCACTTCAGCCAAGACTCTAAATACCGGCGTTAGAAAGATCACATTGAAAAGATAGGATACGCAATTGACGTAAGGGGATCTGCGGTATGGAAAAGTCGCGGCTGAAAAGTGAGCGTTAGACCCTTTAATGACTGACTCCAAATACCAGAGGGCAGTAAAAACCAGCGTTAGGAGCCTCTAACGCTGGTTTTGACGGCTACCGCCCAACTCTAAATCTAGGCCTTTAGATTTATTTAAATTAGATTTAAGTTAGGGGGGGTTAGGGTTAGACTTAGGTTTAGGGGTTAATACATTTAGTATAGTGGTGGCGACGTTGGGGGGGCAGATTAGGGGTTAATAAAAATAATGTAGGTGTTGGCAATGTTAGGGGCAGCAGATTAGGGGTTCATAGGTATAATGTAGGTGGCAGCGGTGTCCGGAGTGGCAGATTAGGAGTTAATAGTATAATGCAGGTGGGGACGGCAGATTAGGGGTTAATAAGTGTAAGATTAGGGGTGTTTAGACTCGGGGTTCATGTTAGGGTGTTAGGTGTAGACGTAAAATGTATTTTCCCATAGGAATCAATGGGGCTGCGTTAGGAGCTGAACGCTGCTTTTTTGCAGGTGTTAGTTTTTTTTTCAGACGGCTCAGCCCCATTGTTTCCTATGGGGAAATCGTGCACGAGCACGTTTAGCCAGCTCACCGCTGACTTAAGCAACGCTGGTATCGAGGTGAGATGTGGAGCTAAATTTTGCTCAACGATCACTTTTCTGAGGCTAACGCAGCCATTCAGAAAACTCATAATACCAGCGTTGTTTTAAGTGAGTGGTGAAACAAAAAGGCTTGTTAGCACTGCACGACTCTACCGACAAAACTTGTGATCTAGCCGCTAATCTATAATAAACTACCAATAGCCCTTAAAAGGGCCTTTTATAGGGCATTGTCCTAAAGAAATCAGCTATTTTGCTCACAATAAAATACAAAGACCCACTAACATTAGAAACCCCCACCCCCCAAAACCCACAAAATAAAAAAAAAATATCTAAAAAAAACTAATTTATCCATTGACATGAAAAGGGCATTTGTATGGGCATTGCCCTGAAAAAAGGCATTCAGCTCTTTTACTGCCCTTAAAAGGGCATTCAGCCTTTTTAAGAGTGCCCACCCTAATCTAAAAAAAAAAAATCCACCCCAAAAAAACTTTAAAAAACCTAACACTAACCCCTTTTTTGGTACTCACAGATGTTTAAGTCCCGCTTGAACGATCTTCATCCGGGCGGCTCCATCTTCATCCAGGCGGCATCTTCATCCAGGCGGCTCCATCTTCATCCATCGGGGGACCGGCATCTTCTTCATCCCTGTGGAGGCGGAGGGGCGATGCACGGAGGTGAAGGTCCAGGCCAAAGTCCGGGAGGAGGTCCAGGCAGAGGTCCATCGATCCGATGTGGAGGTCCTCTTCATGCGATCGTCCGCCGCACACTGAGGATTGAAATGCAAGAAAACCCTTTTATACTCAGGGTACCATTGCATTCCTATTGCCTGAAAATTTTGAATCAGCCAATAGGAATAAGAGCTGCTTAAATCCTATTGTAAAGAGAAAGAAAACAGTGCATCCACGATTCAAAGTACATTTTAGTATGAGTTGACACGCATAATAAACACAATACACTTACAAGAAGTGAAGATAAAAACTGAGTGGCCAACGAAGCAGCGTGTTGTGTCTGACAACTACGGACAGAGACATACCAGTTTCTTGAAGTTTGGTCCGTTGTATGAACATATTACTGTTCAGTGCTACTTTGAAGTATTGACTTAGCAACACGGACTGTGTTAAGAACATCTACGGGATCCTCATTGAGCTGCAGGTGATGAAGTGGGGGACCCATCCAGTCCGTGGAGTCTCATTTCTTACTGACTGTTGGAGTATTCCCCACATATGTGCAGTTTTTATCTTCACATCTTGTAAGTGTATTGTGTTTTTTATGCCTGTCAATTCATATTAAAGTGTACTTTGAATCGTGGATGCGCTGTGTTCTTTCTCTTTACATGTTTCTTTTTGGTCCTGTTCTCTGCTGAGGTCTACCGACAAACAGAAGCAGCACCACAGTTGAAAGACACACCAGGAGTGAACACAGAAATCTGGATGACCATTTTTAACTTCTCTTTGACTGGGACGTTTTCTTTTCATCATATATAGTTTATATGTGATAAGTATGTTATTTTATTTATTATTGTTTTTCATTTAAATAGTTGATTTGTCTATTTAGACCAGCAGGGGTCAGATCTCTGTAATAAGCAAGTTATTTTTTAGTGTGATATTTCTCCCATACCCAATAAGGGTCCTCTATATTGTGTACTATTTAATTTAATTTCCGCTCCGCTGCCGTCATCACACAGACATCTGGACTCTAACCCCACAGGGACCAGTAGAGCCACACAAGATCAGAGCGACGCGCTCACACCACCAACGAGAGGAGAGTCCTTTGCCAGTGAGGTCATCAAGACCCGACACGCATAGACGCCGAGTACGGGCGAGCAAGCGGACCCACTGAGGGAGAGCAGACAACCTAGGGACCATACAGGAGGATCCACTCCAGGTCGCAGGCACACCGTGTCTCCCTTAACCTCAAGTATCTCACATCAGCTACCTGGCTCCAGAATCGGGTCCCCCCCAGGAACGACTTCCTTCACGCACAGCGGCCTAGGACAGAGACTGTCATCAGTGAGTACCCTGCTTTGTATTTGCATACATACTTGCACTGTGCATGATACCGGTGACTCTGACTATTTAATGATACACTTTAAAGAACTTTCCATCTAACATAAACTAAGATCTGAGATCATATCGATCCAAGGGGTACAACATATGGTTTTGTCTTTACATCTACCGCATTTGTGAACCTGATGTACAAACGGACTAAACACCTACGAACAGTGTATCTCCATCTAAGAGGAATTACCCTCTATAAACAACATTGACCTCATTAGAACTATTTAATCGTCACTGACTTTCTCTGCAATATTATAAAGCAGTTTGGCTATTTACAATTTCATCAATTATTGAGCAGGAGTCCTATTAGCCGAATGTATTTTACAGACTAACCCACTACTAATATTAGCTATCTAAGTCTTAGACTAATTAGGGTGGGACCCTGCCTATTTGTCAACCACTTTTTCAGCTACTTTTTTAGCTGCTATTTGTTATTTACAGCTTTTTTGCATATACTAACTTTATGTACTGGTACAACAATTTAGTATTACACCAGCACAAACAGTACTATACACCTTTCTAACCACAGCAAATCTCAAGCATAAAATAGCATCTATATACTAGTACCCAGACTGCTAACAACATTTCTAGTACATTGTGCCATTTTCACTTTAAGAAACTGGTTTGCCTTGATCCCTACCCAGGATCCATATCCTCTTTAAAGTTTCTTAAATTTAACAATAGGCTTTCCACATACACATTGTTTTGTATTAGCACACTAAGCTTATTTAAGCAACTAGACATACTAGCTTACCATTATGGCGGAAAGTAACACTCTCACAGGAGTAGTAGACACAGACCGAAGAAAACTCATAATGAGTACAGCACTAAAAGGTAACTCCACCAGAACAGATGAACCATTGGAGAGGGACCTAACTAACATTTTCTCTAATCTAGAAAACATCAAATACAAAGAAAGCAATCTTTGGTGGGATATAGAGTTCTTAGAACTCTATATCAACGAAAGAAAAGTCCCTAGGGGGCTTAGGATGAAGAAATACCCATCCTTTGCTCGACACAAACAAAGCTTCATGGATGAATGGAATAATAATTTGACCAACTGCTCCATCATTTTGATGAAGCAGCTGCTCAAACATAAGAAAGAAGAGAGAGATTCCCTACTAACACAGATAGAAGAGACCTTAGAGTCTCTTAAACTATTTGAACAGACTAAGAAATATATAGATTACAAAACCCAATTGGACTCAACCATGCAACAGCTAGATTCCACACTATCAGAAAGAAAAGTTAGTAAATACCAGAGAGATGTAAAGGATTACGAATTAGATATCGTATATTCCTGGTAGAAAGACAAACCATATAGACACAAAGATCATTCACAACAACACAATCACAAAAATAAGAACAAAAACAAAAGAAAGGGTCACTTCAACCACACACCGAATGCCAAGCGAGTCACATTCTCAAGTATTGACACAGACAATACAGAGGGCTCACAGATAGTGGAAGAATCACAAGCACACACTTCGAATGAAGAAATAACAAGTCACAGTACCTCTGATGGCAGAATTAAACTTTCAACACTAGTACAAACACCGATCACCAGTAGTACACCAAAAAAGGATTTACCACTACGTTATCCAAGCAGAATAAAAAAGACCATACAAAAGAAGTAGGATCAGTAATCAACCTATCCAACATCACCCTCAACAGTTCACAAGTTAGCCTACTGAACAAAGGGCTATCCTTTGCCCCGTCCACCAACTTTGACCTTTTTTCCACTATTTTAGATATCAACGCCTTGGTTAGAAAAATTACACTATATAAGCATTTTTCACAAATCACACGCACTGATAATGAACAAGCGAATAGTTCACAGCCAGATAATACAGCACAAGAAAATATTAACTCCATAGGTTTACAATTCAGAGATCTCTGTGATTTGAACACTCTCACCTCACTCCAAGCTATCACACTTAGAGAAGCCAGCACTCATGACACAGTTCCTACATTCAAAACACTATCACACACCAAATCTTACTTCTACCCAGTCCACAGCAGAAGTGAAGCAATAGAGACGTTCCAAAACCTTGTAGAGTTGGAACTCACTAGTTTACATTCCTCCTTAGAGAATGCCCCCCAACTCTACTAATAACCCGACAAGTAAACACAATCTATCTTTTAGTGAACAATTGGCACTTAAATCACTGAGCACTAACAAAGATATAGTGGTTACCCCAGCAGATAAAGGAGGGGCAATAGTAATCCTTAACACTGATGACTACAATAGAGAGGTATACAGACAACTAAATGACAATGAGACATACTCGAAACTGACCTTCAATCCGACACATAAATTTAAACAAGAACTTCACAACCTATTAGATTCTGCAGTAGAAGAGGGGCACCTAACCCAAGATATAGCTGCTTATTGCCTAGTTGAGTACCCTACCATCCCTACATTTCGCACAGTCCCCAAAATGCATAAAACTCTTACTGACACACCTGGCAGACCTATAGTGGCCAGCAGAGGCTCACTGTGCGAAAGAGTAGAAAACTAGCTAGACAATATATTACAACCCATAGTCAAATCCTTGCCAGGGTACATACGAGACAGCACACACCTAATACAACAAATTCAAGCAATAACATGGCAAGAAAATTACACTTGGTTATCCATAGATGTTTCAGCACTTTATTCGAGCATCCCCCATGAGGAAGGCCTCACAGCTCTGACATACATGCTAAGGAGACACACCAGTTACCCAGAGGAATTTATTACATTCCTTGTGGAACTCACAAGATTTCTTCTCACACACAACTACTTTGTCTTCGAGGGCCATTACTACCTCCAGAAATGTGGCACCGCCATGGGGGCCAAGTTTGCCCCCTCATACGCAAACTTGTATATGGGGTACTTCGAACATCTCTATCTCTTTGGGGGTGGACTGGCCCTTGAGGACAAAGTAGTTGTGTACGGCAGATTTATAGATGATTTAATCTTGATTTACAAGAAGAACACAGAACTTACCATCCAAGAAATCATCAATTACTTCAATAATAACACACTCAACTTGACATTTACACACCAAAATGATGACCACACCATCAATTTCCTAGACCTCACACTAGAACACAATAGTGTAGGAGAAATCATAACTAGCACATTCAGAAAACCTCTAGCAAGAAACACGATACTAAGAGCAGACTCTTGCCATGCTCCACACACACAAAGAGGCATCCCTAAGGGTCAATACCTTAGACTGCGGAGAAATTGTAGTTCTCTTCAGTCATACACCAAACAAGCAGATGAACCCACAAATAGACTAGTAGCTAGAGGCTACAAAAAAAGCTTGCTTCTCAAAACCAAATCTCAAGTAATGAGAATGGATAGGACACTATTGTTAACCAGCAAAACAGCCAAAAGCACATCCAACAGAAATGATACAAAAGAAGACATATGTTTTGTCACAAATTATTGTAACCAATTTTATACCATCACTAGAATTATTAAGAAGTATCTACCTGTTCTCAATAGTGACACCACTCTAAGGGATAAACTACAGAAACGCATTAGATTTGTAGCTAAAAAAGCACCAACAATACGAGACAAGATTACACATAAGTTTCATAATAAAACCCCATTAACTACTAATTGGCTCACCCCCATAAAAGGAAACTATAGATGTGGCTGTATACCATGTAAAAGCTGCAAACATACTGATAAGTGCCTAACATTCACTTCTTCGCAAACCAACAAAACATACCCCATCACCACCAGGATGGACTGTACATCAACATACATAATTTATTTGATCACATGCTCATACTGCCAACAACAATATGTTGGTATCACTACACGCCCCTTAAAAGACCGCATAAGGGAACACCTCCTATCCATAGAGGAAGAATTCCCCAGAACACCAGTGGCCAAACATTTTCATACACATTCACAAAAACTGACCCACTTTACATTCAAAGCAATTGAACATATAACAAATAACCCTCTGGGAGGAGATAGGAATAAAACATTATCCAAAAGAGAAGTATACTGGATCTTCATGCTGCAAACTAGGGCACCACAAGGCATGAACAAAAGATATGATGTCAATCTATACATTGAGTGAACAGAACCCCTTTCTCCATTCATCCAAGCTGTCTTTAGATCCCAAATCCCCTGACCAAAGATAGAAAACCTCAGAGTAGAGAAAAGAAAGAAACTAGAAGAAATAACTAAGAGACATATACATAATAATATAAAATGTTCTTAGTATAGGTATAGTTAGATCTATCCCTCTTCCAATAATAAACTGATAATTATCTTATTTTTTCCTTTAGCTAATCTATTGTAATAAGACAAAAACCCAAAAAAACTTTTTTATCATGCCTATCTAATAGCCCTAATTCCTTACCCTGCGTTGTTATTCACAACAGGTAAGGTAGCTAATATTCACCAGCAGTCCCCTATAGTATCACATCACAGAACTCTTTTCTTTAGTATTGGCAATACTCATTTTAGAGTAATTCCCCATTTACTATTTTTTCATTCAACAACATTTGTGACACACAACCATGAGCCAAATATTATTAGGGGACCCTAGGTATATAGTAAAGTAAATATACACTTTCCCAGTGACCTTACAGAAGTAATTCACAAATACAAAGTATTAAAGTTTGTTATAAATGCTATTAGACCACAGAATGTTATTAATTATTAATCATTTTTATGCATGATGATGTTTGGAGCAGTACTGTAAGTCACATTAAAGGCCATTGTCAATTTTTGTCCCAGTTAGGCCACATATTATCCCTACAAGTCTAAATCTCCCTATAAAGGGCTTTGCCAAATTACGGGACTTTAAAATATGGCCTAACTGTTTAACCTCAATATGTGCTTATTTCTAAATGTGAAAATATAGAAACTACAACCAAAGCAAATTATACAATAAGCACTTAGACAGGCATACGCCTTTGTGACTCTATTCAGTACTACACCAACTGAGATTTATATATATATGTTTGAAACATTATGTACAATCAAGCTCTATTTTTAAAACCATTTAATCATTATCTATCTGTTCTTCCCAGTCTTCTGCTGCACAGGATCGATGTAAACACAGTAGTGGGTGACCATTAAACCATACAACTGTTGGTAATTTTCCCACCTGAAGAGTAAAGGACTATACCTGTCCTGATTGGTCACTCACCCCTTTATATGGATCCTGAACAGCAGAGACCGATATCTCTGATGAAGCGCATGTGCCCATGCGCGAAACGCGTAAGATTGGAGCTTACCTTGCATCCAGAAAGCCTATCTTGCAATAAAACTTTTTCCTGACACCTGGACTCAGCTTTCCTTCTTCCTCATTTCCTATTTAATATATATTTAGCAAGTGTTATTTGATTATTTTTATTATATTGGTATTTTATCCTATCTCTAGCGCTCCTTTCTTCCATTTTTAAAAAAAATCCTATTAGGTGTTCAAATCAGCCAATAGGATTTAAGCAACTCTCATTCCTATTGGCTGTTCAAATCAGCCAATAGGAATGAGAGCTGCTTAAATCCTATTGGCTGATTTGAACAGCCAATAGGATTTAAGCAGCTCTTATTCCTATTGGCCGATTCAAAATTTTGAGCCAATAGGAATGCAATGGTACCCCCAGTATAAAAGAGGTACCTTGCATTTCAATCTTCAGTGTGCGGCGGATGATCGCATGAAGAGGGCCGATTGACCTTTGCCTGGACCTCCTCCCGGACTTTGGCCTGGACCTCCGCCTCCGCGCATCGCCGCTCCGCCTCCGCAGGGATGAAGAAGATGCCTGTCCCGGGATGGATGAAGATGAAGCCACCTGGATGAAGATGGAGCCGCCGGGATGAAGATCGTTCAAGCGGAACTTCAACAACTGTGAGTACATAAAAAGGGATAAACAAAGCGAAATTCACTGGAAAAAAGTCCTTCACTGGAAGGTGTGCAAAACCTAGACGCATAAACTGTCAAAGGCAATGAATAAAGTCTCTAAACTGAAACTTTCAATAATAAAGGTGTGTCCACACAGAGAAGGAGCATGATGGCAAAAAACTATAGAGATCCTGCACACTCTTACCCCACTCCGGTCGAACTTGTCAATACTCTCGAAACAACTGCAGCTTGAACCGTGCCTTCTAGGAATCCAGGTGAGATGCGTGAACCACAGCTCCAGTGTGGGATTACTCACTATGCATACCTTGGTTCCTAACAGTTGTATCCAGTGTCGGTATCCAATGTCAGTACCCTCAGCATGGTGTGTGACGTCACCCTTCACGTAGGGGGTGTGTGAGGATTAAGCTCCAATCCGCTCCCGTTATTAGCTCTGTTAGTTGTCTATTCCAAACAACAGTTGCCGTGGGTTGCACTCTTAATAAAGGCTCAAATGCATCAGGTGAGGTAAATGAGATCCTTGTAATCCCATAACAAATATATCAAAAAAAGATGGTCGGATCTCTCTTCATATGATAAAACAAAAACGGCTTTATTGAAACAAAGTTAAAAATTTCAGAACCACCAGCACAAAAATACAGGGAACAGCTGGTCTAACTAGTTTCAGCTATGATTACGGCAAGAAACTAACTAGGTAGTTAGTAAATAGTTAATAACTATTTTTTACTAACTAGTCTACCTAGTTAAAATAAAACCTAAGCTAGCTTAGTAACTTTAATTTAGTTATATTTTAATTATGTTAAAGTTAGGGGGTGTTAGGTTTAGGGTTAGGGTTAGATTTAGGGTTAGGTTTAAAGTTAAGGGGTGTTAGGTTTAGGGGTTAATATAGTTTAATTTAGGTTGTTGCGATGTAGGGGCCGGCGGTTTAGGGGTTAATAGGTTTAGTTAGTATTGGCGATGTTTGGGAACAGTGGTTTAGGGGTAAATAGGTTTAGTTCGTGTCGGCGATGTATCGGGACGGCGGTTTAGGGGTTAATAGGTTTAGTTAGTGTCCGCGATGTGGGGGTGTGGTTCAGGGGTTAATAGGTTTAGTTTGTGTCGGCGATGTGGGGGTGCGGTTTAGGGGTTAATAGGTTTAGTTCGTGTCAGCGATGTTTCAGGATGGTGATTTAGGGGTTAATAGGTTTAGTTAGTGTTGGCAATATCGGGGAGCGGTGGTTTAGGGGTTAATACCTTTATTATACTTAGAGTTAGTTTTGGGTGAACTGCGGTTTCGGAACGATGAAAAATTACGAATATGAATTATGGATCTGAAAATTCTGAAACTAATTTATTCATTTTCAGAATTTTTCGGAATTTCTTGGGATGCATCCAAATCGCTGAATCTGCCAAAATTCAGCCAAATTACGAATTTGGCAGAAACGAAATGCACAAGTCTAGGGGGAATACGTTAACGTGGTTGCGATATTCTAAGTTTGGCTTTTTGCACTAGTCGGGTTAGCGTTTGTGCGAAAACTTTTTACTTTTAACTTGTAATACATGCGCTACCCGACTTTCTCAAAAAGCTTACTTCTAGCGGAGTTAGCGCATATGCGGGAGCGATAAATAGTGCTTTGCTTGTAATCTAGCCCTAAATATTAAACTGTCTTTTTGCTATTGCTGACTGAATAAGTCATTTTAAACAAAAGTGGACTGTCCTGTTCTGCATCTTTGACCTAGAAGGCTGTGGTTTAAAGTGTTCTGTGTCAATATGTAAATATATATATATATTTTGTGTGTGTGTATATGTGTGTATACACATACATCTAAGTACAGAATTTCTGAAAAAAAATAATTGTGAGTTTGCTAATGAACTATAAACTTTGCTCAAAGTTCTTCCATATTAGTAAAATGTGTTAAAGATAGCAATAATTGTAATTTTCTACAGTGCTTATGTCCATATTATCTATTAGGATATATAAAATACAGTGATTTGGATTACTATAATTTGATACAATTTTCTAAAGGATTGGGATGGACACCTGTGTTAGAAAAGATGTGCAGTTGAGAAGCTCTGCTTATAAATAACATATTAACAGATTCCAGTCTACTTGATGAGCCCTAAGGATGACTTAATGTAGTATGATAAAATCTTTTCACATTTTGAGTTATTGCAGTCTGTTAAATAAGCAGCCTTTTGTTTGATAGCAAATTAATCAGTGATACATTAAGTAATCACATCCATCACTAATTCTATCCAAGTTCAACAATAAACTGGCAGGGTTTTCCCCCTGTTGTGTTTGCCATGTGCTGCTGGCAGCCATTTTACTCACCTCTCTTCCTGACTATGGTGCATTGTGGGGGATGCTGCTCATTTACTGCACTTCCTTTTATGGCCAAACTGGTGTGCATCATCCATGTGAGACAGGATGCAGTCTCAGAATTGTGATGTCATCACTTATTATTTAAGGGAATCTGTTCAGTATGCTTTGCCTTTGCGTTGTCTCAGACCTGTTTGTGAGAGCTCCTGTGTATAACCTGGCTGCCTGACGTCCTTCCTGGTTCCTGATCCCTGGCTTGTTCCTGACTCGGCTGTTTTCCTTGTTCCTGATTCCGGCTCGTCTGACTATTCGCTTTGGCTCCTGACTCGGCTTGTTTGACTACCAGCTCTGGTTTTGACTCCTGGTTTGTTATTTGACTTGTGGACTTTTTATTATTTTTTGCTATTAATAAAAGGTGTGATTATTTTTTCACTTCTCGTCTCGGTCTGATTCCTGGCACCCTGACATAAACATTTATTTAAACTATGAACCATGTTCACATATAAAATGTTAACATCATAGGGCAAGATTACAAGTAGCAATCTATTTATGGCTAACACTGCTGGAAGTAAACGTTTACCATATTACAAGTGGAAAGTAAAATGTTTGCATGTGAGCGAAACCCACACTAAATTTAGGATATTGCAACCATGTTAACTTCTTTTCCACATACTCTTCAATGGAGGGCATTATTAAAAACAAATAACACTTAGACCTACAGTACTAAACCCAAAGGTAGTTATGCATACTTTACATTCCAATGTTCTTCACATAGAAGAAAATTGTATTTGTATTTGTATATATATATATATATATATAGCGAGATTACATATGTGGAGCAGGCTTCAGCGTAACTGCTGAAACCCGCGTCACTGTAATTTCACCTCGCATATTGGGGAATCACATAAACCCCGCCGGCAGTTCATAAACTGCCGTAAGTCGGATAAACTAGCGATCTCCAGAAATGTACGTAAATACAAATTCCTGGAGTCGCCAGTTACTTATGGCACTTTAGAAACTGCCGGCGCCTAAGAAAATTTAAAAAATGTCAAATCTTCCATAAAAGTCTAACCCACCTCCCAAAAATAAACCCGACATGTAAAACCCCTATATCCGTCATCACCCCCATATCGGAAACTAATAATAAATGTATTAACCCCTAATCTGCCAACCCCCCACATCACAATCTAACTAATTAAACTATTAACCCCTAATTCGCCATCCCCAAATCGCAATCTAACTAATAAATATATTAACCCGTAATCCGCCATTCACCCACAACGCCAACAACCTAATCACACTATTAACCCCTAATCGGCCAACCCCCACATCCCAAACTGCCTAATAAAACTATTAACCCCTAAGCCGCAATTCACCCACATCGCAATCTACCTAATAAAAACTATTAACCCCTAATCCGCCAACCCCCTCAATGCAAACTACCTATCAACACTATTAACCCCTAAACCGCCAACCCCCACAACCCATTAAACCTAATTAACCTATTAACCCCTAAACCGCCAATCGCCCACAACGCAAATAACTAATTTAATTACTAAGCCCCCTAACCTAACACCCCTAAATTAACCCGACATACCTGAATAAATAAAAAATACTAAGTTACAATTAAAATTAAAAAAGTCTAACATTACTTAAAAAAAAAAAAACATAATTTATGCTTACCTGATAAATTTATTTCTCTTGTGGTGTATCCAGTCCACGGATCATCCATTACTTGTGGGATATTCTCCTTCCCAACAGGAAGTTGCAAGAGGATCACCCACAGCAGAGCTGCTATATAGCTCCTCCCCTAACTGCCATATCCAGTCATTCGACCGAAACTAGCCGAGAAAGGAGAAACCATAGAGTGCAGTGGTGACTGTAGTTTAAAATTTAAACCTGCCTTAAAAGGACAGGGCGGGCCGTGGACTGGATACACCACAAGAGAAATAAATTTATCAGGTAAGCATAAATTATGTTTTCTCTTGTTAGGTGTATCCAGTCCACGGATCATCCATTACTTGTGGGATACCAATACCAAAGCTAAAGTACACGGATGAAGGGAGGGACAAGGCAGGTACTTAAATGGAAGGGACCACTGCCTGTAGAACCTTTCTCCCAAAAATAGCCTCCGAAGAAGCAAAAGTATAAAATTTGTAACATTTTGAAAAGGTATGAAGCGAAGACCATGTCGCCGCTTAGCAAATCTGTTCAACAGAAGCCTCATTTTTAAAGGCCCAGGTGGAAGCCACAGCTCTAGTAGAATGAGCTGTAATCCTTTCAGGGGGCTGCTGTCCAGCAGTCTTATAGGCTAAGCGTATTACGCTCCAAAGCCAAAAAGAAAGAGAGGTTGCCGAAGCCTTTTGACCTCTCCTCTGTCCAAAGTAAACAACAAACAGGGAAGATGTTTGACGAAAATCTTTAGTCGCTTGTAAGTAAAACTTTAAAGCACGGACTACGTCCAAATTATGTAAAAGACGTTCCTTCTTTGAAGAAGGATTAGGACACAATGATGGATCAACAATCTCTTGATTGATATTCTTGTTGGAAACTACCTTAGGTAAAAACCCAGGTTTTGTACGCAGAACTACTTCATCTGTATGGAAAATCAGATAAGGAGAATCACATTGTAAAGCTGATAACTCAGAGACTCTACGAGCCGAGGAAATAGCCATCAAAAACAGAACTTTCCAAGATAAAAGTTTGATATCAATGGAATGAAGGGGTTCAAACGGAACTCCTTGAAGAACCTTAAGAACCAAGTTTAAGCTCCATGGAGGAGCAACAGGTTTAAACACAGGCTTAATTCTAACCAAAGCCTGACAAAATGCCTGGACGTCTGGAACCTCTGCCAGACGCTTGTGCAAAAGGATAGACAGAGCAGAAATCTGTCCCTTTAAAGAACTAGCTGATAATCCTTTATCCAAACCCTCTTGGAGAAAGGACAATATCCTAGGAATCCTAACCTTACTCCATGAGTAATTCTTGGATTCACACCAATGAAGATATTTGCGCCATATCTTATGGTAGATTTTCCTGGTTACAGGCTTTAATGCCTGTATTAAGGTATCAATGACTGACTCGGAGAAGCCACGCCTTGATAAAATCAAGCGTTCAATCTCCAGGCAGTCAGTCTCAGAGAAATTAGATTTGGATGATTGAAAGGACCTTGTAGTAGAAGGTCTTGTCTCAGAGGCAGAGGCCAAGGTGGAAAGGATGACATGTCCACCAGGTCTGCATACCAGGTCCTGCGTGGCCACGCAGGCGCGATCAAGATCACCGATGCTCTCTCCTGTTTGATTTTGGCAATCAGTCGAGGGAGCAGAGGAAACGGTGGAAACACATAAGCCAGGTTGAAGAACCACGGTGCTGCTAGAGCATCTATCAGCGTCGCTTCTGGGTCCCTGGACCTGGATCCGTAACAAGGAAGCTTGGTGTTCTGGCGAGACGCCATGAGATCCAATTCAGGTGTGCCCCAACGATGAACCAATTGAGCAAACACCTCCGGATGGAGTTCCCACTCCCCCGGATGAAAAGTCTGACGACTTAGAAAATCCGCCTCCCAGTTCTCTACACCTGGGATATGGATCGCTGATAGATGGCAAGAGTGAGTCTCTGCCCAGCGAATTATCTTGGAGACTTCTAACATCGCTAGGGAGCTCCTGGTCCCCCCTTGATGGTTGATGTAAGCCACAGTCGTGATGTTGTCCGACTGAAATCTGATGAACCTCAGGGTTGCTAACTGAGGCCAAGCTAGAAGAGCATTGAATATTGCTCTTAACTCCAGAATATTGATTGGGAGGAGTTTCTCCTCCTGAGTCCACGATCCCTGAGCCTTCAGGGAATTCCAGACTGCACCCCAACCTAGAAGGCTGGCATCTGTTGTTACAATTGTCCAATCTGGCCTGCGAAAGGTCATACCTTTGGACAGATGGACCCGAGATAGCCACCAGAGAAGAGAATCTCTGGTATCTTGATCCAGATTTAGCAGAGGGGACAAATCTGTGTAATCCCCATTCCACTGACTGAGCATGCATAATTGCAGCGGTCTGAGATGTAGGCGCGCAAATGGCACTATGTCCATCACCGCTACCATTAAGCCGATCACTTCCATGCACTGAGCCACCGAAGGGCGCAGAATGTAGTGAAGAACACGGCAGGAATTTAGAAGCTTTGATAACCTGGACTCCGTCAGGTAAATTTTCATTTCTACAGAATCTATCAGAGTTCCTAGGAAGAAAACCCTTGTGAGGGGTGATAGAGAACTCTTTCCCTCGTTCACTTTCCACCCATGCGACCTCAGAAATGCCAACACTATGTCCGTATGAGATTTGGCAATTTGGAAGTTTGACGCCTGTATCAGGATGTCGTCTAGATAAGGGGCCACTGCTATGCCCCGTGGTCTTAGGACCACCAGAAGAGACCCCAGAACCTTTGTAAAAATTCTTGGGGCTGTTGCTAACCCGAAGGGAAGAGCCACAAACTGGTAATGCCTGTCTAGAAAGGCAAACCTTAGGAACCGATGATGATCTTTGTGAATCGGTATGTGAAGGTAAGCATCCTTCAAATCCACTGTGGTCATGTACTGACCCTCCTGGATCATAGGTAGGATTGTCTGAATAGTTTCCATTTTGAACGATGGAACTCTGAGGAATTTGTTTAAGATCTTTAGATCCAAAATTGGTCTGAAGGTTCCCTCTTTTTTGGGAACCACAAACAGATTTGAATAAAATCCCTGTCCTTGTTCCATCTGTGGAACTGGATGGATCACTCCCATTATTAGGAGGTCTTGCACACAGCGTAAGAATGCCTCTTTCTTTATCTGGTTTACAGATAATCTCGAAAGGGGAAATCTCCCTTGTGGGGGGGAAGCTTTGAAGTCCAGAAGATATCCCTGAGATATGATCTTGAACGCCCAGGGATCCTGAACATCTCCTGCCCACGCCTGGGCGAAGAGAGAAAGTCTGCCCCCTACTAGATCCGTTGCCGGATAGGGGGCTGTTCCTTCATGCTGTCTTAGAGGCAGCAGCAGGCTTTCTGGCCTGCTTGCCTTTGCTCCAGGCCTGGTTAGATTTCCAGGCCGGCTTGGATTGCGCAAAAGTTCCCTCTTGTTTTGTAGCAGAGGAAGTTGATGCTGCACCTGCCTTGAAGTTTCGAAAGGCACGAAAATTAGACTGTTTGGCCCTTGATTTGGCCCTGTCCTGAGGAAGGGTATGACCCTTACCTCCAGTAATGTCAGCAATAATTTCCTTCAAACCAGGCCCGAATAGGGTCTGCCCCTTGAAGGGAATGTTAAGTAATTTAGACTTTGAAGTCACGTCAGCTGACCAAGATTTAAGCCATAGCGCCCTACGCGCCTGGATGGCGAATCCAGAATTCTTAGCTGTTAGTTTAGTCAAATGAACAATGGCATCAGAAACAAAAGAATTAGCTAGCTTAAGTGTTCTAAGCTTGTCAAGTATTTCAGTCAATGGAGTAGCTGTCTGAAAGGCCTCTTCCAGAGACTCAAACCAGAACGCCACAGCAGCAGTGACAGGAGCAATGCATGCAAGGGGCTGCAGGATAAAACCTTGTTGAATAAACATTTTCTTAAGGTAACCTTCTAATTTTTTATCCATTGGATCTGAAAAAGCACAACTGTCCTCGACAGGGATAGTGGTACGCTTTGCTAAAGTAGAAACTGCTCCCTCCACCTTAGGGACCGTCTGCCATAAGTCCCGTGTGGTGGCGTCTATTGGAAACATTTTTCTAAAAATAGGAGGGGGGGGAAACGGCACACCGGGTCTGTCCCACTCCTTAGTAATAATTTCTGTAAACCTTTTAGGTATTGGAAAAACATCAGTACACACCGGCACCGCGTAGTATTTATCCAGTCTACACAATTTCTCTGGCACTGCAATTGTGTCACAGTCATTCAGAGCAGCTAAAACCTCTCCAAGCAACACCCGGAGGTTCTCAAGCTTAAATTTAAAAGTAGACATATCTGAATCAGGTTTCCCCGAGTCAGAGACGTCACCCACAGACTGAAGCTCTTCCTCAGCTTCTGCATATTGTGACGCAGTATCAGACATGGGCCTTAAAACATCTGCGTGCTCTGTATTACGTCTAACCCCAGAGCTATCGCGCTTTCCTCTGAATTCAGGCAGTCTGGCTAATACCGCTGACAGTTTATTATCCATGATTGCCGCCATGTCCTGCAAAGTAATCGCTATGGGCGTCTTTGATGTACTTGGCGCCATTTTAGCGTGAGTCCCTTGAGCGGGAGTCAAAGGGTCCGACACGTGGGAAGAGATAGTCGGCATAACTTCCCCCTCGTCAGAATCCTCTGGCGATAATTCTTTTAAAGATAACAGCTGATCTTTATTGTTTAAAGTGAAATCAATACATTTAGTACACATTCTCCTATGGGGTTCCACCATGGCTTTTAAATATAATGAACAAGGAGTTTCCTCTATGTCAGACATGTTTATACAGACTAGCAATGAGACTAGCAAGCTTGGAAAACACTTTAAATCAAGTTAACAAGCAATATAAAAAAACGTTACTGTGCCTTTAAGAGAAACAAATTTTGCCAAAATTTGAAATAACAGTGAAAAAAGGCAGTTAAACTAACGAAATTTTTACAGTGCATGTAACAAGTTAGCAGAGCATTGCACCCATTTGCAAATGGATGATTAACCCCTTAATACAAAAAACAGATTAACAAAACGAAAAATATGTTTTTTAAACAGTCATAACAACTGCCACAGCTCCTACTTTTGAAGCCTTTTGAGCCCTTCAGAGATGTCCTATAGCATGCAGGGGACTGCTGAGGGAAGCTGAATGTCACAGTTTGTAATTTTAACTGCACCAACTGTAACTTTTATACTATAACAGTGGAAAGCCTCAGGAAACTGTTTCTAGGCAAAAATAAAGCCAGCCATGTGGAAAAAACTAGGCCCCAATAAGTTTTATCACCAAAGCATATATAAAAACGAATAAACATGCCAGCAAACGTTTTATATTGCACATTAATCAGAGTATATACCTCTGATAGCAAGCCTGATACTAGTCGCTATTAAATCACTGTATTTAGGCTTTAACTTACATTAATCCGGTATCAGCAGCATTTCCTAGCAAATTCCATCCCTAGAAAAACTTAACTGCACATACCTTATTGCAGGATACCCTGCACGCCATTCTCCCTCTGAAGTTACCTCACTCCTCAGACATATGTGAGAATAGCAGTGGATCTTAGTTACTTCTGCTAAGATCATAGAAAAACGCAGGCAGATTCTTCTTCTAAATGCTGCCTGAGATAAAATAGTACACTCCGGTACCATTTAAAAACAATAAACTTTTGATTGAAGAAAAAACTAACTATATTTTACCACTTTCCTCTTACTACCTCCAGCTATGTTGAGAGCTTGCAAGAGAATGACTGGATATGGCATTTAGGGGAGGAGCTATATAGCAGCAGAGGTGATCCTCTTGCAACTTCCTGTTGGGAAGGAGAATATCCCACAAGTAATGGATGATCCGTGGACTGGATACACCTAACAAGAGAAAGCTAAGTTTAAATTAAATTAATTTAAAATTACAAAAAATAAAAAGTCTAACATTACAGAAAATAATAAACCAAATTATTAATAATAAAAAAAATAAACCTAATCCCTATAAAAATAAAAAAGCCCCCCTGAAATAAAAACACCCCCTAATCTAAACTAAACTACCAATAACCCTTAAAAAGGGCCTTTTGTATGGCATTGCCGATGACCTAAGTTAAACAGCTCTTCTATATTAAATAAATACTAAGTCCCCCCCTAACAGTAAACCCCCCCCACCCACCAAACCCCCCAAAATAAAAAAACCTAAGACTAAAAAAAACTAAACTACCCATTGCCCCCTAAAGGGGCATTTGTATGGCCATTGCCCTTAAAAGGGTATTTAGCTATTTTACTGCCCTTTAAAGGGCATTCAGCTCTTTTAAATCCCTAATCTAAAAAATAAAAAAAATTAAAAAAATTAAATCAAACCCCCAAATAGGTACTCACCGTTCCTGAAGTCCTGCGGAGAAAGTCTTCTTCCAAGCAGCGATATCTTCTTCCATCGCGGCGACCTCTTCTATCTTCATCCAGGACCAAGCCAGCGCGGAGTGGAGGTGACCGCGGAACATAAGACCGGCGATAGCACACTGAGGATTAAATTTAAGGTTCCAGTTTAAATATGGGGTACCTTGCATTCCTATTGGCTGACATTTTCAAATCAGCCAATAGGATGAGAGCTACTGAAATCCTATTAGCTGATTTGTAACTTAGTATTTAAATTTCTATAATTGGGGTTAATTTAGGGTGTGTTAGGTTAGGAGGCTTAGTAATTAAATTAGTTATTTGCATTGTGGGGGTTGGCTTGTGGGGGGTTGGCGGTTGAGGAATTAATAACTTAATTAGGTTAATTGAGATGTAGGGGGTTTGGGGTTTAGGGGTTAATAGTGTAATTAGGTTTAATGCATTGTGGGGGGTGGCAGATTAGGGGTTAATAGATTTAACAGGTAGATTTGCGATGTTGGGGTTGGCTGATTTAGGGGTTAATTATTTTATTAGGTATATTGTGATGTGGGTGAATGGCGGATTAGTGGTTAATAGCTTCATTAGGTATATTTGCGTTGTGTGGGATGGCGGATTAGGGGTTAATCACTTAATTAGTTATATTGCTATGTGGGGGTTGGCGGATTAGGGGTTAATATATTTTAATAGTTATGGCGGTTGACAGGTAGATATTGCGCATGTTTTAGGTGTTGGTTAATATTTTCAGAGAGTTACAGTAGTTACGGTGCTCACATATTCAGCACAAGGCTTACTGCGCCTGCCTATGTGTGGCGAAGTGAAAATGGAGTAAAATGTCTCCATTTTCGCTGCGTAAGTCCTTGCGCTGACTATAGGATACGGATTTGTGACGCGGTTCTAAGTTAGCTTATGGGAGTAAAATTAGCGGGCAACGGGTGAAATATACTGTACACGTTGCATTTATAGGCATAAAACCTTTCTCTCTTCTTTTTGTGTGTAACATGTCGTTATTTTAACCAGACAGAAATAAAGCCATTTTTATACTTTTGGATACCTGGGATTATTACCTATTTTTTTTTTGGCGCCGTATATGTGATAGAAATATCCGACTAAAAACTGGCAACCCGCATATGTAATCGCACTCATGATTTTAAAAAAAAAAGATATATATATACATATATATACTGTATATATATATATATATATATATATAGATGAGTTTATGTAGAGAGAATAAATCCTGGAAACAAAAGAAAGACCAGGATAAAAGACAGGGAATTCAGCACTCTTTTTTACAAAATTTAACTGAAGCTCAAAATAAATACACAAATGTGTCGACCTAAAAGCTAATGTAGCTGCAAAGGAGAGAACTCTCTGGCACTAACAGTATTATTACATATATATATATATGCTCAGAAGGTAAAAAAATGCAAAAAGACCCAATAGGTAGATATGATCAATTTATAAGCATGTCAAAATAGCATAAAGAAATACAACTTGTTACAAACCTGACCGGTCAGGGGTTAGTGTCTATACCACAACAGAAATCATCAACATGATATGTAATTGTTTTCACAGGCCTGTAAAGCCATATGTGTTAGCTGCAGGATTTAGAGTGGGGGACAGTAATTAGACTACTACACCCTACTGCTTGCGGCACCTTAATATGTAAGGCTAAATGCCGGGCAGATTATTATCTGGGATCTAAGTAGTTACAGTTAGTGTGCCCCAACACCTATGCAGAAGTATTGATGCTCTTAGAAGTCAAAACATAAATTGCACATATACATGTTACTTAGAAGATATATTAGTGGGGGACTGGAAGTCAAGCTACTACACCCAGCTGCATACGGCACCTTATAGTATTAAGGCTAAATGCCGGGCAGGTATTTTATGGGATCTAAGTAGGTTGCTGTACTGTGCCCCAAAATATGTACAAATATCTTGTTACCATGCAAGCAAACAGCTAAGAACAGTATTATATAGCCAGCTTTGCTGGATAGTCACTTAGAAGCAGCTACTCTTGATATCGGGTATAATAGGCTGCTGATTGACTGTCTTGGATGATGCTACCCTGATGAGAGGGTATATGCTAAAGTCCCCCAAGGAAACGCTACACTAATATATGCTTGAAGCTTATTAATATCACGCTACGCTGAGGCTATACCTTGTGCTTTCTACAACTATCTGTATCTGCTTCACGGCTAACCTTCTTGCTTGCATAACTCTATCTAAAGGGACTTTTATACCCGATATCAAGAGTAGCTGCTTCTAAGTGACTATCCAGCAAAGCTGGCTATATAATACTGTTCTTAGCTGTTTGCTTGCATGGTAACAAGATATTTGTACATATTTTGGGGCACAGTACAGCAACCTACTTAGATCCCATAAAATACCTGCCCGGCATTTAGCCTTAATACTATAAGGTGCCGTATGCAGCTGGGTGTAGTAGCTTGACTTCCAGTCCCCCACTAATATATCTTCTAAGTAACATGTATATGTGCAATTTATGTTTTGACTTCTAAGAGCATCAATACTTCTGCATAGGTGTTGGGGCACACTAACTGTAACTACTTAGATCCCAGATAATAATCTGCCCGGCATTTAGCCTTACATATTAAGGTGCCGCAAGCAGTAGGGTGTAGTAGTCTAATTACTGTCCCCCACTCTAAATCCTGCAGCTAACACATATGGCTTTACAGGCCTGTGAAAACAATTACATATCATGTTGATGATTTCTGTTGTGGTATAGACACTAACCCCTGACCGGTCAGGTTTGTAACAAGTTGTATTTCTTTATGCTATTTTGACATGCTTATAAATTGATCATATCTACCTATTGGGTCTTTTTGCATTTTTTTACCTTCTGAGCATATATATATATATGTAATAATACTGTTAGTGCCAGAGAGTTCTCTCCTTTGCAGCTACATTAGCTTTTAGGTCGACACATTTGTGTATTTATTTTGAGCTTCAGTTAAATTTTGTAAAAAAGAGTGCTGAATTCCCTGTCTTTTATCCTGGTCTTTCTTTTGTTTCCAGGATTTATTCTCTCTACATAAACTCATCTATTTTACATAAGGGTCTGCACCAAATATTTGATATATTCTAGACCATACCAGTATTAACCTAGAAGTAAACTGGTTGGTTACTCCTTGTTTAAGCTCATAGCAATTGCGTCCCCTCCGCTATTAAATTTGATTCTCCAATTACCATACCTTAGCAACTGGGTCTAAAAGACCACTATATAGGTTTCCGGAGAGGTGATCCCCTTATGCTAACTACTGAACCTAACAAGAGTCTACAACTCTTTGAATGTGTCACAAGCTTGGTGGCTGCAGGGGACAGAAACATTTTTGACACTTGTGCCTTACCCTGATTCACGCTATTATAATGGCATTTTCATTGTCTGATGAGAACTGGGAAGCTGAACTAACAGCGTCTCTGTCCATGTCTGGCTTGGAAGAGAGTCAGATTGAAAATAGTGCACCGATCAATATTTATGGTGCCTTTAAAAACTATAAAAAACTTTTGGTTAAACAGGTTAAACTCAGGGCTGAGACATCAAGCCTAGAGAATTACATAAAAAATAACATTATACCAAGGGGCCTACGTCTGAGACTAGACCCTGGGACTAACCTGAGGGAGGATGAAGGAGGTGATGCATTCATGGAGGACTGGAATTCCAGTCTTACTGATTGTTCCATCATCTTAATGGGTAAAATGGTAAAGCGTAACAAAGATAGACTGGACAAAACAATCACACAGGCAGAAGAATGCCAAAAGGTGGTTAATACCTTTTCCAATAATACTAATTTTGCCAAATTAAATGATGAAATCAAAGAGCAGATTGCTAGATTGCAAAATGATATAAAATTAAGAAAAGGTAGAAAACTCTCCAGAGACAATGATGACTATAAAAACAACAAAGTATATAACTACTTACCAATAAGGGGTACCTATGATTCTGGCACTGATGTTTCTGATGCAGAATCTGAACATCATAGATCAAACACAGAGAAATCACATAATTTTTTAGGGGAAGGAGGAGAGGAGGTAGGAAGAGAAGGCGGAGGAGGGACAAATTCAGACTCAAGAGAGAGGAGATATCCCTCCAGGCAACGGAGACAGAATCAGAACCAGGGGAATTTTGTCAGGGGCAGACCCCGGCGATACCGGGGACGCAGGGGATATTAAAAACAGCAGAGGAAGGCCTTCAGATAATCAATTTATCGTCATTTAAACTAAACCTTGTTCATATAAAGGTACTTAAAAAAGGTCTTTCGTTCTGTCCAACAAACTACCTTGACAAATTCAACTTTATAAAGGATCTCCACCTGTTTGCCCGAAAAATTGTACTATCTCAGATAATGAAGGGCAAAAGTAGACACCTAGTGGAGGATGTCAACATCACTAAAGAGGACATGCCCACAGTAGAAACTCTCCAAAGCCTTCTCGAAGAAAATGAGGGGAGTCAGTATACCCCCACGCAACTAAAGGATATTCCTTGTTACAATAGAACTACCTCAGACTTTAAGGCTAAATCTAAATATATGCCACAACTTTCAATGGTACCGGCAGTTAATATATTTGTGAAACAGGTTGAGAAGGAAGTTAACCAACTATCCCTTATAGGAATAGTGGATGACAACCTATCAAAACCCGAACGGAAAGCTCTAAGCGAACTCATGAATGCTAAAGGATTCTTAATCAAGCCAGCGGACAAGGGTGGTAACCTTGTCCTCTGGGATGAGAACATGTATGTTTTGGAGGCTAAACGTCAGCTTCTAAATACAAAGCATTATAAATCCATGACATACAACCCCACATCCTCCCTACAGTATACCCTGTTTAACATTCTAAAAAAGGCAAAAAGTAATGGCCTTATCACAAATTCGGAATATAAATATCTCTATCCCGAGCACCCCATAACACCTGTCTTCTATTGTATCCCGAAGATACACAAAAACGCTAGCCATCCGCCAGGTCGTCCAATAATTGCAGGAATTGGAAGTTTGACTGAAAATTTAGGCAATTATGTGGACTTTTTTCTTAGACCCTTTTTAAACACATTACCATCATATATCCTGGACACAGCGGATTTCCTAAGGAAGATCGATAAACTTTCGGTCCCTCAAGGTGCCATCATGGCCTGTTTGGATGTGGAAGGTTTGTATTCATCAATTCCACATGATGTTGGCATAAAAGCATGCAGACACTTTCTTATGATGAGAGGAACGCAAACACATAAACATACAGATTTTGTCATGGAACTGTTAGAGTTCATCTTGACAAATAATGTGTTTCTCTTTGATAATAAGATATATGTACAGCAGCAAGGGACAGCTATGGGGGCGACTTGTGCCCCCACCTATGCATGCCTTCACTTGGGAGCATGGGAAATGGAGGATGTGTATCAGAGCCCTCTCTTTGAGGAAAACATCCACATATGGCTTAGATATGTGGATGATATTTTCCTCATATGGGAGGGCTCTGAACAGGGTCTCCTGGACTTTGTGGATACTCTGAATAAGAATGATAAAAGTATCCTTCTTACATTGCAGTCCAGTAGGAAGGAAATTTCCTTTTTGGACATTAAAATAAATCTTAATCAGGGTCTAATTGAAACTGAGAACTTCCGTAAAACGACGGCCACCAATAGTTTGCTTCTTGCAACTAGCCACCATCCTGACCACCTTAAAAAAGGAATACCCAAAGGACAGTTTCTCAGATTACGCCGCAATTGCTCAACAAAAACAAAATATTATGAGCATGCACAAGAAATGAAAAAACGTTTTGAAGACAGGGGGTACTCGAAGAGAGTCATTAAAAGGGCTCTGAATGAAGCAGCCCACCGAAATCGTGAGCAACTCCTGATACCAAAGGAGAAACCTGTGCAAGGTCCTATTAGACTGATCGCAGACTTTAATTGTCACTGGTCAGCTCTGCGAACTATACTTGATAAAAACTGGCATGTTTTAACAAGTGATGAAGGGGTATTAAAGGAGGTGGGAGACCACCCTAACATCACTGCCAGAAGAGCACCTAACCTTAGGGATAAACTGGTGAGAAGCCAATTTGTATCACCCAAAAAACAAACTGACTGGCTCACTACACATAGATCCACGGGAAATCATCCATGTGGAAGATGTGTGGCGTGCAAATACATGGTAAAAACTAAAGTTTTCTCCACACATACTGGCAAGACGTATAAACTAAAACATCACATTACATGCAACACTGAAGGTGTCATCTACCTTCTCTCCTGCAGTTGCCCACGGTTCTATGTGGGCAAAACTCGGAGAGCCATTAAAGACCGGATTACTGAGCACAGGGATGACATTAAAAATAAGAATCCCAAAAGCAATGTGGCTAAGCACTTTGAGGATGCTCATGCCTGCATTTCTGACTCCCTTTCATTCATAGGCATTGACAGAGGCATTACCAACAACAGAGTAGGCGATAACGATAAGGTCCTCCTCCAAAAGGAATGCAGGTGGATTACGATCCTCCAAACACAGATACCTAAAGGGCTGAATGATAGAATAGACATGGCATGCTTTTTATAAAGTATGGCTGTTGTATTCATCATTCGCATTCCATAATAATTTTTCCCGGTACAGACAAGCCCCTATATCTTATATATTACAGCATTTATCTTGCTGTCTTTGAATATTTTCTTTACTATCTTTTTAGGGCAAATAAGGCTAAATAGGTAAATCATATGTTTTGACGAATTTTTTAGTATTTTATTCAAACAAAAACCCAATTGTTTTTCTCAGGTGTATATGATCTCTTTATCCTAGCATGCAAAGTTTTTCTAAATGAATTTACTTTAACCTTTTGTATCATTACTATATTAGCATTAATCAACATATACTTCAAAGGGTTTGTCCCTTTACTAACCAGCATCGCTGATGAAGCATTGTGAGACTTTCCCAATAGGGGCGTGTCACTAAGTAAAGCTTAAAAGGGAGACGAAGCACTCCCAACGTCATCACGCCCTGACGAAGCCCGACATACCTAGCGGGTGAAACGCGCGTCGGCATTGGACGAGCTGACCGGAGCATGTGATTGGTGTTGTACACACGGAACAGACACGCTGCAAGCGAACACGCCGGATGGATCTCTAGAATGGAGTTCCCGACTACTCAATGAGGCGCATCTTCTATGATTCAGTCACAGGAATAACTTTGAAGGAAACAGGTCGTATACTGCCTTGTCACTGCCTGAGTAATAGGCTGCTGATTGACTGTCTTGGATGATGCTACCCTGATGAGAGGGTATATGCTAAAGTCCCCCAAGGAAACGCTACACTAATATATGCTTGAAGCTTATTAATATCACGCTACGCTGAGGCTATACCTTGTGCTTTCTACAACTATCTGTATCTGCTTCACGGCTAACCTTCTTGCTTGCATAACTCTATCTAAAGGGACTTTTATACCCGATATCAAGAGTAGCTGCTTCTAAGTGACTATCCAGCAAAGCTGGCTATATAATACTGTTCTTAGCTGTTTGCTTGCATGGTAACAAGATATTTGTACATATTTTGGGGCACAGTACAGCAACCTACTTAGATCCCATAAAATACCTGCCCGGCATTTAGCCTTAATACTATAAGGTGCCGTATGCAGCTGGGTGTAGTAGCTTGACTTCCAGTCCCCCACTAATATATCTTCTAAGTAACATGTATATGTGCAATTTATGTTTTGACTTCTAAGAGCATCAATACTTCTGCATAGGTGTTGGGGCACACTAACTGTAACTACTTAGATCCCAGATAATAATCTGCCCGGCATTTAGCCTTACATATTAAGGTGCCGCAAGCAGTAGGGTGTAGTAGTCTAATTACTGTCCCCCACTCTAAATCCTGCAGCTAACACATATGGCTTTACAGGCCTGTGAAAACAATTACATATCATGTTGATGATTTCTGTTGTGGTATAGACACTAACCCCTGACCGGTCAGGTTTGTAACAAGTTGTATTTCTTTATGCTATTTTGACATGCTTATAAATTGATCATATCTACCTATTGGGTCTTTTTGCATTTTTTTACCTTCTGAGCATATATATATATATATATATGTAATAATACTGTTAGTGCCAGAGAGTTCTCTCTTTTGCAGCTACATTAGCTTTTAGGTCGACACATTTGTGTATTTATTTTGAGCTTCAGTTAAATTTTGTAAAAAAGAGTGCTGAATTCCCTGTCTTTTATCCTGGTCTTTCTTTTGTTTCCAGGATTTATTCTCTCTACATAAACTCATCTATTTTACATAAGGGTCTGCACCAAATATTTGATATATTCTAGACCATACCAGTATTAACCTAGAAGTAAACTGGTTGGTTACTCCTTGTTTAAGCTCATAGCAATTGCGTCCCCTCCGCTATTAAATTTGATATATATATATATATATATACACATACCTATATATCTATATAAATATATACAGGTATAGGTGTATACAGATAATACAGATATATATATATGAATATCTATTTAAAAATACTAAGAACATTTTCCACTATGTGAAGAACATTGGAATGTAAAACATTTATAGTAAATACACAGTACAACACATTATTAAATATTAAAATTGAATACAAATTATATTTAAAGTTTTAAGGTACTTGAGTGGAAATGGCTCCAAAGTTTATGTATATGTTTATACAAATTTGCCCCAGCATACGCCAACCTATTTATGGGTTGGTGGGAGCTGTCCCACGTCTATGCAGATGGAAATCCTCACAGGGAGTCACTTGTAGGGTACAAACGCTATATCGACGACCTCCTGTTTGTATGGGTGGGGTCTAAAGCGGAGAGTGAGCAGTTCATAGCCTACCTCAACAACAATCAAGTGGGTCTAGAATTCACTTCTCACTTTGAAGAGAATAGGATTGACTATCTAGATCTAACACTTGAGGGAGATCCTAACAGGGGATACATATCCACCTCACTATATACCAAACCTATATCCGCAAATTCCCTTTTGCATGCGAAGAGCTGCCACCCTAAGCACATGCATTATGGGGTGTCCAAAGGGGAAATGATAAGGATTAGACGTAATTGCTCTGATGACGATGCCTTTCTTAAGGAGAGTAGAATCTTGATTAATAAACTTAGAGCCAGAGGCTATCCAGAAAATAGCATCATGAGAGCTTATAATGACGTAAGGGTTATACCTAGAGAAGAACTACTCAAACCTAAAATACAGAAAACAAAAAATAGGAGAAAGGAGAAAAGTTTAAGTCATGAGAATCAAACTGGAGGAGTCACTTTCGTGACTACCTACACCAAACAGTACAATAGTATTTGTAACATTATCAGAAAAAACTTATCAATTCTGAAAGCTGATAAAGTTTTAAAGAAAGTGGTAGAAGAGGGATGCCAGTTTGTATCTAAAAGGAATGTTACCATTGGTAATATGGTGTCCCCCAGTGTTCTGAAGAAACCTAAGAAGGGTAGTAGCTGGCTCACATGTAAAGGCCACTACAAGTGTGGCACACGTAGCTGTGTGGCATGCGACCTAGCACAGACAAGCAAGGTCTTTCAATCTTCTAGTACCCAGAAGGTCTTTAATTGTGGCTTTTGCACAAATTGTAGATCAGACCATGCTATATATATGGTTACATGTACAGCCTGTGAGAAACAGTATATAGGATGTACCTCCAGAGAGACAAGGGTTAGGATCAAGGAACATCTATATGATATAGAGAAGAACAGAGCCACAACAGGAGTCTCAAAACATTTCATATTTGAGCATGGGGGAGACACAAGTACATTCACCTGGATGATCATTGATCTAATAATGAAAAAGCCAAGAGGTGGCAATAGGGTACATGCCCTCTTCAGAAAGGAGGCCTATTGGATTTTTACGCTAAGGACGCGTAAACCAAATGGCCTAAATATAGATGGGGATATTATTAACTTCTGGGAGTAAATATGCAGTAGGATGGGTTATACATAGTAACTAGTCTAAGTAATTATGATAAATATACCTGTTACTTAATTCTCTCTCTATACTGAACTCCAACAGAAGTTATATGATATCTCTCCATATACTTAATATTGATCTCTAGCAGAAGCTAAATATGAAGGTGTAGTCTAAACCTTTTCTTAAATAAAAGATGAGGATAACTATCTTGTATTTATGCATGTATAATACATTAGTCTATCCACTATTGATGGTACAACAGACAAGTAGCACTAAATAAGATTATGGTGGATCTTACGAGATACATACAATATTACAAGAAGAAAAGACACAACATAGATAATCAAGTGTTAATGGCACTGAAATTAAGTGTGCTTGCCTTTCATCATGTGACTGACAGTGCTGACCTGCTGTCCCTTTAAGTCTCCATACATCAGTTTTCAGTGGGAAAAGTGGTAACCAATGAGAATGTGAGGGAGCGTATTTAAGCTCCACAGGTGCTAGTCAGATTAAGTCTATGAATAAGGCTAGATAGCCGAAACGCGTCAGACTGACGGATTTCCCACTGAACTTTTATGTTTTACTATGTGTGCCGTGGATTTTAACTAAATTTGAATAAAGGAATATTTTTAACCATTCGGAATGCGGTTATCGTTTGATCTTCATACCTTACAAGCACCGGAGTATGCTGAGGTATAGCTGCTGGAGCAGTGTGTGCTCATAACCCGTTGAGGATCCGGGATTAGGGTTTCCATAGACCGCCAAGATCACTGACACTGAACGGGATTTTCGTTTCAAATTGCCGCACGGAGCATCTGCCCACCAATTGGTCAATCAGCTATCACGTGACACGGAAGTCACGTAGGACGCCAACGGGTGATCGTGCCTACCTCGAGAGGATAGCGGCATTAGTTATACCTGGATCCGGAGCTGTAAAAACACATTGTGAACGACTTGAAGGAGAGGGCAGTATTACCTGCTGGGAGCGGCAGAAGAGGAAAATACAGGTGTCAGTGCTAGCGGTGACGGTTGCCTGGAGACACGGTAAGAACATTGTTTGCTTACTTTGGTACTGGTTGTACACTCTATTACTGTGACTCAGCAACTGTTTATTCTACATACATGAACACTAATACATCATAAGCTATTTATATAGCGATATAGTGGAAACCCATATAATAGAACCTCACAATAGCATTGAGATACCTATGTGCTATTTTATGTACTTTTCTAAGTGAGTAAACATTTCCTGTCTATAGAGTATTTATTGAGACAGAGAAATGGAGAGTGACACGGCCACATGTAACAGTAAATTCTATTCACTGATAAGTATGGATGACTTTGAGAAAAGCAGACCGACCCTAGAGAATACTTTTAATCCCGAAAATCAGACAAAAGATATGTCAGACATCTTTATGAACATGGAACGAGCTCTCATTAGGGAGTACCAAATCTGGTGGGACAAGAGATCTCTAGAAAAGTACATGGACTTAAATATGGTACCCAGGGGCCTCAGATTACGTAAGAGACCGTCCTTTCAAGTCTCTGAGGAATGGTTTATTTTAGAATGGAACAATATATTAACAGAGTGTTCCATCAGACTCATGGGAGTCATAATTAAATTTAAAAACCAAAAGCTTGAAGAGGCAAGGGATTTCATTAAAGATTTACAGAGAGATCTGAATTCTTTTACATCACATGACCGCTATAGAGAACTAGATGCCCTATTAAAAACAACCATTGACAGTATGAAACAGGATATTGAAAGGCTAAAATACAACAAGTTTCTACGTGATACAGATGACTACAGTAATAATAAGGTGTACCAGTGGAACACACAGACCTTTAGGAGACAAAAGAAACAGAAGAAATTGAATAGAGGGAATACACCAACAAATAAGAGTCAGATACCTGGACAAGGGAACAAAAAACAAGTGACATTCTCAGACACTGAAGAGTCCAATGAAGATAATGAAATCAGAGACTTTGTGGACTATATGTCAAGTGGTGCATCCTCTGATGAGGAAGCCTTTATACAATCTAATGAGGGTCTCATGAATACATTATCAACAGGAAGTATAGAACCACCAATAGCTTTGAATATTGTAGTCTCCACAGGTATTCTAAAATCAGGGAGTAATGGCAAACATAATAACAAATATACTAGGGTTCTAGATATACAGCCTTGTACACACCAGAATGTTGAAAACACTGAGGTACAGGTTTTTCAGGAGGTGGGGGCCAGAGGCCAGGGGGGAGGAAGAGGAAGAGGAGGAAGAGGAAGAGGAAAATACAAGGAACCACAGTCACAGAGAGAGCAGTACACTCTAAGGAGAGGAACACAAAATAAGTACAAGATATGAAGATAATAAATATATCAAGTATAGTGCTTAGTGAGGAAGAGATGGCATCTCTGAAATTGGGTTTAAATTAAGTTCCCTCTGCAGACTTCAATGTGTTTGATACCCTAGTAGATGTCAATAGGTTCGTACGGACATTAACACTGAAAAAGCATTTTACAAGTGATGAAGGGGTGGAAACTGAAACACATTTAAGTACTGCAGAGGAATCTTTTGCAATGAATGATTTCTTCCAAATAAAAGATGCTGCTGATTTCCTTTCCCTTTACCACCTAGAAAGAGAAAGTTGTCCCCCTACTAATATGAAACGGATACATAATGGTTTCAGACGCAAGTCGAAATTTTACCCTACTCAGTCAAGGGGCTTGATTTTAGAACTCTTCCATAAAAGAGTAGAGGAAGATCTAATTAAATTAAAAAATGAAACTAAAAATTGTAGGTCCAACTTAACTAACAAAGAGAAAGAGGGTCTTAGGAAATTGAAAGAAAGAGAAAATATAGTCATCAAGAGCTCGGACAAGGGGGGTACTATTGTAGTAATGGACAAGAGTACATACATAGAAGAAGCTCACAGACAATTAGAAGATGTAAATGTTTACAAGACACTTCATACTAACCCCACCAAACACTTTCAAGAACTGTTGAAAGATTTACTTGATGATGGCCTTGAGCAAGGGGTGATGGACTTGTCGACCTTCGAATATTTATATATTCATGAACCGGTGACACCTATTTTCCACCACTTACCGAAGGTCCACAAGTCCATCACCAATGTTAAGGGCAGACCTATTGTTTCAGGGATAGGTTCTCTTTTTGAGAACCTGTCTAACTGGATAGAATCGTTACTACAGCCACTTGTTTGTAAGTTACCCTCATACTTGAGGGATACCAAACATCTACTTAACTCACTGAAAGAAATTACCTGGAGGGAGGGGTATAATTGGCTCACCATTGATGTGGTGAGCCTGTACTCCTCCATACCACATGAATTTGGTTTATTGGCTATCAGAGAAATGATGGATCTCCTTAGTGATTATGAGGATTCTCTTAAAGAATTTATTGTTAGAACTGTTCACTTTCTGCTGACCCACAACTACTTTGAATTTGAGGGCATATTCTATCAGAGACGTGGGACGGCTATGGGGGCCAAATTTGCCCCAGCATACGCCAACCTATTTATGGGTTGGTGGGAGCTGTCCCACGTCTATGCAGATGGAAATCCTCACAGGGAGTCACTTGTAGGGTACAAACGCTATATCGACGACCTCCTGTTTGTATGGGTGGGGTCTAAAGCGGAGAGTGAGCAGTTCATAGCCTACCTCAACAACAATCAAGTGGGTCTAGAATTCACTTCTCACTTTGAAGAGAATAGGATTGACTATCTAGATCTAACACTTGAGGGAGATCCTAACAGGGGATACATATCCACCTCACTATATACCAAACCTATATCCGCAAATTCCCTTTTGCATGCGAAGAGCTGCCACCCTAAGCACATGCATTATGGGGTGTCCAAAGGGGAAATGATAAGGATTAGACGTAATTGCTCTGATGACGATGCCTTTCTTAAGGAGAGTAGAATCTTGATTAATAAACTTAGAGCCAGAGGCTATCCAGAAAATAGCATCATGAGAGCTTATAATGACGTAAGGGTTATACCTAGAGAAGAACTACTCAAACCTAAAATACAGAAAACAAAAAATAGGAGAAAGGAGAAAAGTTTAAGTCATGAGAATCAAACTGGAGGAGTCACTTTCGTGACTACCTACACCAAACAGTACAATAGTATTTGTAACATTATCAGAAAAAACTTATCAATTCTGAAAGCTGATAAAGTTTTAAAGAAAGTGGTAGAAGAGGGATGCCAGTTTGTATCTAAAAGGAATGTTACCATTGGTAATATGGTGTCCCCCAGTGTTCTGAAGAAACCTAAGAAGGGTAGTAGCTGGCTCACATGTAAAGGCCACTACAAGTGTGGCACACGTAGCTGTGTGGCATGCGACCTAACACAGACAAGCAAGGTCTTTCAATCTTCTAGTACCCAGAAGGTCTTTAATTGTGGCTTTTGCACAAATTGTAGATCAGACCATGCTATATATATGGTTACATGTACAGCCTGTGAGAAACAGTATATAGGATGTACCTCCAGAGAGACAAGGGTTAGGATCAAGGAACATCTATATGATATAGAGAAGAACAGAGCCACAACAGGAGTCTCAAAACATTTCATATTTGAGCATGGGGGAGACACAAGTACATTCACCTGGATGATCATTGATCTAATAATGAAAAAGCCAAGAGGTGGCAATAGGGTACATGCCCTCTTCAGAAAGGAGGCCTATTGGATTTTTACGCTAAGGACGCGTAAACCAAATGGCCTAAATATAGATGGGGATATTATTAACTTCTGGGAGTAAATATGCAGTAGGATGGGTTATACATAGTAACTAGTCTAAGTAATTATGATAAATATACCTGTTACTTAATTCTCTCTCTATACTGAACTCCAACAGAAGTTATATGATGTCTCTCCATATACTTAATATTGATCTCTAGCAGAAGCTAAATATGAAGGTGTAGTCTAAACCTTTTCTTAAATAAAAGATGAGGATAACTATCTTGTATTTATGCATGTATAATACATTAGTCTATCCACTATTGATGGTACAACAGACAAGTAGCACTAAATAAGATTATGGTGGATCTTACGAGATACATACAATATTACAAGAAGAAAAGACACAACATAGATAATCAAGTGTTAATGGCACTGAAATTAAGTGTGCTTGCCTTTCATCATGTGACTGACAGTGCTGACCTGCTGTCCCTTTAAGTCTCCATACATCAGTTTTCAGTGGGAAAAGTGGTAACCAATGAGAATGTGAGGGAGCGTATTTAAGCTCCACAGGTGCTAGTCAGATTAAGTCTATGAATAAGGCTAGATAGCCGAAACGCGTCAGACTGACGGATTTCCCACTGAACTTTTATGTTTTACTATGTGTGCCGTGGATTTTAACTAAATTTGAATAAAGGAATATTTTTAACTATTCGGAATGCGGTTATCGTTTGATCTTCATATATATATATATATATATATATATATATATATATATATATATATATATATATAATTCCAAAAACAGGCTTGTACTCACTGGATTTTTTTCATGTGCTTTATTGTGCATAAAAATATCTTTAAAACAGTGACGTTTCAGGAATCTCACCCCTTCATCAGACTAAGGGGCCAATTTATCAATGTCTGTCCGACATGATACGCTGTAGCGTATCATGTCCGACAGACATTGCTGAATGCCGACAGTATAGCTGTCGGAATTTAACATTGCACAAGCAGTTCTGCTAAACTGCTTGTGCAATACCGCCCCCTGCAGATTCGCAGCCAATCAGCCGCTAGCAGGGGGTGTCAATCAACCCAATCATATAGGATTGGGCGGATTGATGTCCGCAGCCTCAGAGGAAACAGACCAGTTAAGGAGCAGAGGTCTTAAGACCGATGTTTCATAACTGCTGTTTCTGGCGAGCCTGAAGGCTCGCACGGAAACAGGGGCATCAGGGGCCATTTACTTTTTAAAAGATATTTTGTGCACAATAAAGAACATGAAAAAAACTGTGAGTGCAATTTTGGAATTGAAGATTTTGCCTGCACCCTGGTTGATGCCCTGGATGGTGAGAGTGCTCTCTACATAAACCTATATTATATATATACAGTTGCAAGAAAAAGTATTTGAACCCTTTGGAATGATATGGATTTCTGCAGAAATTGGTCATAAAATGTGATCTGATCATCATCTAAGTCACAACAATAGACAATCACAGTCTGCTTAAACTAATAACACACAAAGAATGAAATGTTGCCATGTTTTTATTGAACACACCATATAAACATTCACAGTTCAGGTGGTTACAGCTGCCCTGCCCTATAAAAAACACACACCAGTTCTGGGTTTGCTTTTCACAAGAAGCATTGCCTGATGTGAATGATGCCTCGCACAAAAGAGCTCTCAGAAGACCTACGATTAAGAATTGTTGACTTGCATAAAGCTGGAAAGGGTTATAAAAGTATCTCCAAAAGCCTTGCTGTTCATCAGTCCACGGTAAGACAAATTGTCTATAAATGGAGAAAGTTCAGCACTGCTGCTACTCTCCCTAGAAGTGGCCGTCCTGTAAAGATGACTGCAAGAGCACAGCGCAGACTGTTCAATGAGGTTAAGAAGAATCCTAGAGTGTCAGCTAAAGACTTACAAAAGTCACTGGCAAATGCTAACATCCCTGTTAGCGAATCTACAATACGTAAAACACTAAACAAGAATGGATTTCATGGGAGGATACCACAGAGGAAGCCACTGCTGTCCAAACAAAACATTGCTGCACGTTTACAGTTTGCACAAGAGCACCTGGATGTTCCACAGCAGTACTGGCAAAATATTCTGTGGACAGATGAAACCAAAGTTGAGTTGTTTGAAAGAAACACACAATACTATGTTTGGCGAAAAAGAGGCACAGCACACCAACATTAAAACCTCATTCCAACTGTGAAGTATGGTGGTGGGGGCATCATGGTTTGGGGCTGCTTTGTTGCATCAGGGCCTGGACGGATTGCTATCATCGAAGGAAAAATGAATTCCCAAGTTTATCAAGACATTTTGCAGGAGAACTTAAGGCCATCTGTCTACTAGCTGAAGCTCAACAGAAGATGGATGTTGCAACAGGACAATGACCCAAAGCATAGAAGTAAATCAACAACAGAATGGCTTAAGCAGAAGAAAATACACCTTCTGAAGTGGCCCAGTCAGAGTCCTGACCTCAACCCGATTGAGATGCTGTGGCATGACCTCAAGAAAGCGATTCACACCAGACATCCCAAGAATATTGCTGAACTGAAACAGTTCTGTAAAGAGGAATGGTCAAGAATTACTCCTGAACGTTGTGCACGTCTGATCTGCAACTACAGGAAACGTTTGGTTGAAGTTATTGCTGCCAAAGGAGTTATTAAAACCAAGGGTTCACATACTTTTTCCACCTGCACTGTGAATGTTTACATGGTGTGTTCAATAAAAGCATGGCAACATTTCATTCTTTGTGTGTTATTAGTTTAAGCAGACTGTGATTGTCTATTGTTGTGACTTAGATGATGATCAGATCACATTTTATGACCAATTTGTGCAGAAATCCATATCATTCCAAAGGGTTCACATACTTTTTCTTGCAACTGTATATATATATATATATATATATATATATACACAGTATATATAATATAACCCTTTTCCGTTCAAACACCTTCTCATATACCATATACCTTTTAGCCCTTATATAGAAAATAAAAATATTTATATAAATAATTTTTATCAGATAGTGTATATATGAGTGTAAGATTTTATTTTAATGTATTTATGTTGTGTTGGGTGGACATTTAATTTTAACTCTTAACTTTTACACTAGGGGGCCGATTTACTAAGCAGCATATGCTGCTCATTCCTTGTGAGCCTTCCGGCTCGCCGGAATCAGGAGTTAAAAAGCAGCGGTCATAAGACTGCTGCTCCTTAACCCGTCCGCAACCCGTCCGACACCACCTGCTAGCGGCCGATTGGCCGCGAATGTGCAGGTGGCGGCATTGCACAAGCATTTCACAAGAAATGATAAATGCCGACAGCGTATGCTACAGCGAATCATGTCCGCCCGTCATATAATAAATCGGCCCCTAGGTCTCCACTCATGCAAACCCGACATGCGCTAAATGTGTTTGCGCTTGAGCAAACACTTTTACTTTCAACATGTAATATGCGTGCAAGTTAGTGCGTTTGTGATATTACTAGGTTTAGCTTTCAACTAAGAAAACCAAGAGAACAAAGCAAAATTGGTGATAAAAGTAAATTGGAAAGTTGTTTAAAATGATATACCTTATCTCAATCATGAAAGTTTATTTTGGACTTGACTGTTTTTTAAAGTAAAAAAATACAAATAGCATTTATTGAAATCAAAACATTAGCCCCAAATATCTAACATCCCACAAAGTATGTATTTTTAAATATTTGAACATGGAATTGTTTCAACCACTGTAACAAATAACAATAGTAAATCATTATGAGGAGAAGCTATTAAAGGCCCATATACAGAGATGGCAGAAGCTCTGTTTATTACAAGAAAATTGTTTCTGACAAGAGGTCACAATTTAAGGTTGGAGGAAAGGAGATTTAGGCCTCTAGTTATCAAGCCGTCAACCTCAAATACGCTGGAATTCCGCAGCGTATTTGTGGCGAGGCTGATTCGCCTAAGTTATCAAGCCCTACACACCGGCAAAAGTAGAATATAGTGACGTAAGCTTCGACTCAGTCCGACACAGATCGATTCTTACGTCACTCCAGATGTTCTGAACACAAGTTTGGTACAATCTGACTACTTTTGGGAGTTATCAAAAAACTAGCAGGTACGCTCGGCACTTTTCTGGCCCAGCGTACCTGGTTTTCAATCCGCCGCCCTGGAGGTGGTGGATCCCATAGGAATCAATGGGAGTCTGACCATAGCGAAAGTTCATGTTCGCTGCTGCCCGACATCCCATTGATTCCTATGGGAAGTGTGTACACCTAACACCCTAACATGTACCCCGAGTCTAAACACCCCTAATCTGCCCCCCTATACCTATATTAAACATGCTAACCCCTAAACCGCCGCTCCCGGACCCCGCCGCAACTATAATAAATATATTAACCCCTAAACCGCCGCTTCCGGACCCCATTGCAACTATAATAAATATGTTAACCCCTAAACAACCGCCGCTCTCGGACCCCGCCGCCACCTACATAATACCTATTAACCCCTATCCTGCCCCCCCTATACCGCCGCCACCTATAATAAATTTATTAACCCCTATCCTGCGGATCCCGGACCCCGCCGCAACTAAATAAATTGTTTAACCCCTAAACCGCCGCTCCCAGACCCCGCCGCCACCTATATTAAACTTATTAACCCCTAATCTGCTCCCCCTACACTGTCGCCACCTATAATAAATTTATCAACCCCTATCCTGCCCCCCCTACACCGCCGCAACCTATAATAAAATTATTAACCCCTAAACATAAGTCTAACACTAACCCTAACACCCCCCTATCTTAAATATTAATTAAATAAATCTAAATAAATGTTACTCTTATTATAATTAATTATTCCTATTTAAAACTAAATACCTATAAAATAAACCCTTATATAGCTACAAAATTACTAATAATTATATTGTAGCTATTTTAGGATTTATTTTTATTTTACAGGCAAATTTAAATTTATTTTAACTAGGTACAATAGCTATTAAATAGTTATGAACTATTTAATAGCTACCTAGATAAAAAAAAGTCAAATTTACCTGTAAAATAAAAACTAACCTAAGTTTCAATTACACCTAACACTACACTATCATTAACTAAATTATTCCTATTTAAAACTAAATACTTACCTGTAAAATAAACCCTAAGATAGCTACAATGTAATTAATAATTACATTGTAGCTATCTTACGGCTAGATTTAGAGTTCTGCGGCCAAAGGGGTGCGTTAGCTACGCATGCTTTTTTCCCCCGCACCTTTTAAATAACGCTGGTATTTAGAGTTCACAGAAGGGCTGCGTTAGGCTCCAAAAAGGGAGCGTATAGCATAATTTACCGCCACTGCAACTCTCAATACCAGCGGTGCTTACGGACGCGGCCAGCTTCAAAAACGTGCTCGTGCATGATTTCCCCATAGGAAACAATGGGGCAGTTTGAGCTGAAAAAAAACCTAACACCTGCAAAAAAGCAGCGTTCAGCTCCTAACACAGCCCCATTGTTTCCTATGGGGAAACACTTCCTAAGTCTGCACCTAACACCCTAACATGTACCCCGAGTTTAAACACCCCTAACCTTACACTTATTAACCCCTAATCTGCCGCCCCCGCTATCGCTGACATCTGCATTATACAATTAACCAATAATCTGCCGCTCCATACACCGCCGCAACCTACGTTATCCCTATGAACCCCTAATCTGCTGCCCCTAACCCCCGCCGACCCCTATATTATATTTATTAACCCCTAATCTGCCGCCCCCAAGGGGGTTTGGGTTAGATTAGGGGTATGTGGGTGGTGGGTTGCAATGTTGGGGGGGTATTGTATGTTTTTTTTTTTACAGTCAAAAGAGCAGAATTCTTTGGGGCATGCCCCGCAAAAGGCCCTTTTAAGGGCTGGTAAGGTAAAAGAGCTGTAAAATATTTATTTTAGAATAGGGTAGGGCATTTTTTATTTTGGGGGGCTTTGATATTTTTTTAGGGGGCTTAGAGTAGGTGTAATTAGTTTAAAATTCTTGTAATCTTTTTTTATTTTTTGTAATTTAGTGTTTGTTTTTTTTTGTAATTTAGTTTAGTTGATTTAATTGTAGATAATTGTAGGTAGTTTAATTAATTTATTGATAGTGTAGTGTTAGGTTTAATTGTAACTTAGGTTAGGATTTATTTTACAGGTAATTTTGTATTTCTTTTAGCTAGGTAGCTATTAAATAGTTATTAACTATTTAATAGCTATTGTACCTAGTTAAAATAAATACAATGTTGCCTGTAAAATAAATATAAATCCTAAAATAGCTACAATATAATTATTATTTATATTGTAGCTATATTAGGGTTTATTTTACAGGTAAGTATTTAGCTTTAAATAGGAATAATTTATTTAATAAGAATTATTTTATTTCGTTAGATAAAAATTATATTTAACTTAGGGGGGTGTTAGTGTTAGGGTTAGACTTAGCTTTAGGAGTTAATACATTTATTATAGTAGCGGTGAGGTCCGGTCGGCAGATTAGGGGTTAATAAGTGTAGGTGAGGTAGCGGCGACATTGGGGGGGGGCAGATTAGGGGGTAATAAATATTATGTAGGTGTCGGCGGTGTTAGGGGCAGAAGATTAGGGGTACATAGGGATAATGTAGGTGGCAGCGGTGTGCGGTCGGCAGATTAGGGGTTAAAAAAAATTAATAGAGTGGCAGCGATGTTGGGGGACCTCGGTTTAGGGGTACATAGGTAGTTTATGGGTGTTAGTGTACTTTAGAGCACAGTAGTTAAGAGCTCTATGAACCGGCGTTAGCCCAGAAAGCTCTTAACTCCTGGCTTTTCTCTGCGGCTGGAGTCTTGTCGTTAGATTTCTAATGCTCACTTCAGCCAAGACTCTAAATACCGGCGTTAGAAAGATCCCATTGAAAAGATAGGCTACGCAATTGGTGTAGGGGGATCTGCGGTATGGAAAAGTCGTGGCTGGAAAGTGAGCATTAGACCCTTTCCTGACTGACTCTAAATACCAGCGGTAGGACAAAATCAGCGTTAGGACCCCCTAACGCTGGTTTTGACAGCTAACGCAGAACTCTAAATCTAGGCGTTAGGATTTATATTTATTTTACAGGTAACTTTGTATTTATTTTAACTAGGTACAATAGTTATTAAATAGTTATTAACTATTTAATAACGACCTAGCTAAAAGAAATACAAAATTACCTGTAAAATAAATCCTAACCTAAGTTACAATTAAACCTAACACTACACTATCATTAAATTAATTAAATTAATTACCTACAAATACCTACAATTAAATACAATTAAATAAACTAACTAAAGTACAAAAAAAAAACTGTTACAAAAAATAAAAAAATATTACAAGATTTTTAAGCTAATTACACCTAATCTAAGCCCCCTAATAAAATAACAAAGCCCCCCAAAATAAAAAAATGCCCTACCCTATTCTAAATTACAAAAGTTAACAGCTCTTTTACCAGCCCTTAAAAGGGCCTTTTGCGGGGCATGCCCCAAAGTAATCAGCTCTTTTGCATGTTAAAAAAAATACAACCCCCCCAACATTAAAACCCACCACCCACATACCCCTACTCTAACCCACCCAAACCCCTCTTAAAAAAACCTAACACTAACCCCGTTAGTCATCCAAGATGGAGTCCCTCAAATTCCGATTGGCTGATAGGATTCTATCAGCCAATCGGAATTAAGGTAGGAAAAATCTGATTGGCTGATGCAATCAGCCAATCAGATTCAAGTTCAATCTGATTGGCTGATCCAATCAGCCAATCAGATTGAGCTCGCATTCTATTGGCTGTTCCGATCAGCCAATAGAATGCGAGCTCAATCTGATTGGCTGATTGCATCAGCCAATCAGATTTTTCCTACCTTAATTCCGATTGGCTGATAGAATCCTATCAGCCAATCGGAATTCGAGGGATGCCATCTTGGATGACGTCACTTAAAGGAATATCCATTCGTCGGGTAGGCGTCGTTGGAAGAGGATGGCTCCGCGTTGGTTCGTTTGAAGAAGGCTCTTCTCCATTCCGGATGGATGGAGATTGAAGACGCCGCATGGATGAAGACTTCTATTGGATGGAAGACCTCTTCAGCGCCCCTTGGATGATTACTTAGGCTGCTGCGGATGTCCTCTTTTGTTCCATCGGTGGTCGGCTGGCTGAAGACGACTCAAGGTAGGGAGATCTTCAGGGGGTTAGTGTTAGGTTTTTTTAAGGGGGGTTTGGGTGGGTTAGAGTAGGGGTATGTGGGTGGTGGGTTTTAATGTTGGGGGGTTGTATTTTTTTTTACAAGCAAAAGAGCTGAATACTTTGGGGCATGCCCCGCAAAAGGTAATAGAGCTATTTACTTTTGTAATTTAGAATAGGGTAGGGCATTTTTTTTATTTTGGGGGCTTTGTTATTTTATTAGGGGGCTTAGATTAGGTGTAATTAGCTTAAAAATCTTGTAATATTTTTTTATTTTTTGTAACTTAGTTGTTTTTTTTTGTAACTTAGTTTTTTTTATTTTTTGTACTTTAGTTAATTTATTTAATTGTATTTAATTGTAGCTACTTGTAGTTAATTAATTTAATTTATTTAATGACAGTGTAGTGTTAGGTTTAATTGTAACTTAGGTTAGGATTTATTTCACAGCTAATTTTGTATTTCTTTTAGCTAGGTAGTTATTATATAGTTAATAACTATTTAATAGCTATTGTACCTAGTTAAAATAAATACAAAGTTACCTGTAAAATAAATATAAATCCTAAAATAGCTACAATGTAATTATTAATTACATTGTAGCTATATTAGGGTTTATTTTACAGGTAAGTATTTAGTTTTAAATAGGAATAATTTATTTAATGATAGTGTAGTGTTAGGTGTAATGGAAACTTAGGTTAGTTTTTATTTTTCAGGTAAATTTGACTTTATTTTATCTAGGTAGCTATTAAATAGTTAATAACTATTTAATAGCTATTGTACCTAGTTAAAATAAATTTAAATTTGCCTGTAAAATAAAAATAAATCCTAAAATAGCTACAATATAATTATTAGTAATATTGTAGCCATATTAGGGTTTATTTTATAGGTAAGTATTTAGTTTTAAATAGGAATAATTAATTTAATAAGAGTAATATTTATTTAGATTTATTTAATTAATATTTAAGATAGGGGGATGTTAGGGTTAGTGTTAGACTTAGGTTTAGGGGTTAATAATTTTATTATAGGTTGCGGCGGTGTAGGGGGGGCAGGATAGGGGTTGATAAATTTATTATAGGTGGCGACGGTGTAGGGGGGCAGATTAGGGGTTAATAAGTTTAATATAGGTGGCGGTGGGGTCCGGGAGCGGCGGTTTAGGGGTTAAACAATTTATTTAGTTGCGGCAGGGTCCGGGATCCGCAGGATAGGGGTTAATAAATTTATTATAGGTGGGGGCGGTATAGGGGGGGCAGGATAGGGGTCAATAGGTATTATGTGGGTGGCGGCGGGGTCCAGGAGCGACAGTTTAGGGGATAATACATTTATTATAGTTGCGGCGGGGTCTAGGAGCGGCGGTTTAGGCGTTAATAACTTTATTTTGTTGTGGGGGGCTCCGGTATAGGGGGTAGAACAGTGTAGTTTAGTGTGGGTGCTTAGTGACAGCTTATCAATAAAGCTGTGAAAAAGCCGAAGAGCAGCGAGATCGGATGAGTGATAACTATCACAGTCCACTGCTCATCGCCCCGTACTTGGTGCGCAGCTTTTCATCAGCTTTTTTGATAACTTTGGCGAACGTATTCAGGTCCGCGGCGGCGATGTGAGGCGTGCTTAGGCGGGCATATTGGGGCCGGCGAAGGCAGGTAAGTAGACGGCTTGATAACTAGAGGCCTTAATCTCCTGCAACGGAAACATTTTTTCACTGTAAGAGCAATAAAATTGTGGAACTCATTACCAAAGGAGGTAGTGAATGCCAATACCCTAGATACATTTAAAAATAGTCTGGATACATTTCTGTATATAAACAAAATTCATGGATATGATTGCTAGTACTAAATGGATCACCTTTTAGCGGGGTTATTTAAGCTTAACTGTAGCTTTTTGTAAGTATTTTAGATTTGTATAGGTTGAACGCGATGGACTTCGGTCTTTTTTCAACCTTATCTACTATGTTACTATGTTATGTTATTACTTTGTATATAAGACTTGTGTATAAAACTAAGGCTTCACTGGGTGACACAATGGGACTTTCAACTCTATGGAAAACTTACACACCTAGAAATAATAACACTTTAAAGTAGTAAGCAATAATTCACCTTGATGATAAAATAATTAGCAAGTTAACTCTTTTCAAGTTCAGTATTGGGCACAATTATTTGTGTATTAATAACTTTACAGCATATTTTGTTCATAATAAATTATTGACGCAGTTAGGAGCACATAATGAAGCACTTAAGATTTTGCTTGCTTTTACAAAACATAGTATAATATAAAATGTCTTACTATAGAGACAAACTGATAGGATGCAGCATAGTTTTGCAAATCTAAATGTTTAGCCTGCATTTTCAAGACGATGTTTCTCTGACAGCCAATAACTTATCAAAGGAAAAAAGTTTCCTAAAAATACACGCCAAAGGACATTTAAAATTCTAGGACCATTCCCAGCTTTCCTCCAATCAAATGAGGTTTAGAAGGTGAGCACATATCTGGAAGCATCTGCATGAAAACCATCCATGGTCAATAGCATTTTAAGCCCTTATTCAAAACCAAGCGAACCAGACGATTTGCATCAAAACTCGCCTCGAAATCAGTAGGTGGTTTTCAAAATCAAGCGGTCCTGGTTATGGAATGCTTTTCAAAAAGCAACCAAGAATACAAACAAGCTTGTAATCTTGCTACTAATCTTTGCTACCTACTTGCTGCTGAGCACCATTTTGCAAATAATGGAGGAAATAGAGTTAGACAGCAGTGCAGGAAAAACTACTTGTATATGCACAATAAATAATTTTATTTTTAGTCCAACTAAAGATTTCATCTATCTTCTGTCTCTAGGCACACACAGGAAATTAAATAATAAAAAAAATTACTAAAAATTAGAATGAAAAAAAAATGCTTAAAATGAAAGACCTTTAAAAGAAAGCCATCAGAAATTAACCCTCAGAAATACAGCTTGTGGATTTCTACATGTTATTTTACTTATATTTGATTTAATAAATGCTACGTTTTATATACTTCGCTAGTGTCACTCTTGCCAAACTTTCTCTATATTGCACACTGTGCATGCCTATTACCTATACTGTTACTAGTATATTATCTGTCTTACATATATTGTAGTACAGGGTACTCCTCATCTAATTGAAATTATATTGTTATTGCAGTGGGAGCACCATGGGTTCCTGGCAGTTTGCTATAGGTTCTCTACAGCACCATAGTAGCATACCTTTTTATTTGGGTGTAAAATATATAACAACAATAAATAATACTTTTTCAGTGGCTGGCTATATTGCACACAGTGCATGCCTGATGCCTTATGGAACTGTTAGCTGCTGTGTGAAAGGGACTCTAAGCATGTGTTTGTCCTCCTCCCTTGGAGGTGAACTTTTGGCGATTGTGTACCAGAGGCCTACTGAGTTTAGTAAGTCTGCTCCCTGATGTCGCCCCATCTCCTGCCCTTCCTGCTCTGTGGTGGTCATCATCAGTTCTAAAAAATCTTATTGAACTGTTGGCAGCTGTTTCCAAGGGACTCTAAACACATTTGTCCTTCTCCCTTGCAAGTGTATTTTTGGGTTTTTGTGTACCCGAGGCTGCTGCCTCTCCTGCTCCTGCCCTTCTCTGAATTGAGTCTGCAAGGACCGCTGCTTTACCAACCTCTTCACCACCTCTTGTTTGGCAAAATTCAATCTCCCCAGTCATTTCCGACCAGGGAGATTGACAGCTCCTGTCCGCGCGTGATTGGCAGTGTGCGGGCAGGGGTGGGATTGCAGGAGAATTCAGCCAGCCAGAGGTGAGCTGCGGTGGACAGGGGCGCGTATATGCGCCCCAGCTTGATAAATCACCCCCTTAGTTGACAGGAAGTTGAAGAAATAAGTTCCTCCACTTTGCTGGCTAAAATGTCTGAAATAGTGAGAAGAGAAAGGAGATGCTGTAGTGTTAGACAGCCTCCTCTTTTACTACTTCTAGCTGTTGGTAAGATATAGCAGTTTAGTTTTGTGCTTCTAATGCATATGGAAATAGCTGATCATTGTAAAATACTGGATAGGTTTTACATGGTGTATGTGTTAGGGATCATGTTGACATGCATACTACCCAAATACATTATTAAATAAAATGAAGCACCTTAAAAAATATTATTGAATGTTTTCCTTAGTGTGTGTATGTATATGTATATATTTGTGTGTGTCTGTTTGTTTTATTTATATATATATATATATATATATATATGCGTGTATTTGTGTTTTATTTTATATATATATATATATAGCAGTAAGTTTGCCAGTGCACTCCCCAATCTATAGTACGAATACCGTTTTGTGTATCTGATGTTGTTTGGTGGCAATATTGCACTTTTGAATGGTTGGGGTAAAGCGTGATTGTCAGAGTCAATGGGAGGAGCAGCTGATCGTATTCTTGCACTGATGACGTACACGATACGTAACACGCAATAATAGATTATGTTAATTAGCCATGCGGTTTTGTTGTAAGGGGGCGGATGCAACTCCACAGCGGATTCCTGCTCATTGGCTCTGTTGACCGGAAATAGATGACACGAGTAGTTTAAATAGAGGTGGGGGGTATGTTTTAGATATAACGCTTTTTCACACTTCGTGTCCCAGTGAACAAGGTACCCGGTTGGTGCCAAAATGTTTGGGAATATGCCTTTTTAATTCAACTTGAATAAAAGTGACGTTTTATTATACCAACATTCCAGTGAGTGCAGTGTCTATTCTGATTGAATGGAGTGGAACTGATGTAATACATTTAGCACCCCGATATTCATACTAGTTTTTTTAAAACTGTGACTACAGTATGGAGATGTTGAGATCCACACAGCAAACTGCTGCTACTAATTATGATGATTCTGACAACAAAGATTCTTTTATGTTTACAGAAGAGGATGCTGAGCGTATACGTGTAGTGGCGGACCTTCATGAGCTGGGAGGTGAGGTGCCCCTTGATGTTTATTATAAGCTATTAAACCGACAAAAGAGAGAGTTAGATCAACACTCTGTTTACTTGTCTAATTATCATAAGAGCAAATAAATACGTAGAGGATTCTGTATTAGGAATGTACCTACTATTGATAGGTCAAACCCCGAATTCTGCAGAAAATGGTGTTCCATATTAAACAAATGTTCCTATGATCTTATCCTCCTAGTACTTGAAGAGACCAACAGGTTGTATTCTTTAATTAAAAAAGAAATAGAGGAAGTTAAACATTTATGCTATCATGTAATAGTTGAGGACACCAGTGAAAACTGGGTTAGAAAACTAGAGACTCAACTTGCCAATTATAAGAATGATCTACTTAATTTTAGAAATAGCAAACTGGTTACCATAGAAACAGACTATCGTAAAAAATGACTATACAAATGGTTTTATGGGAAGGATGATACACAATATCAATTTAGACACAGAAGGCAGGTCAGAAATAGACGTAACATGGACACAGTGGATAGCAGTGGGGGTGTACATCTGAAGGTGAGAATGTTATTAATCTGACAGAGAGCTCTAATGCTGGGGTCCCTTTAGGAAGGATAACCACATGTTCAGCAGGGAGACCCCCTATACCTACACTACAAAAAAACGACAGAGGCCCCACATCAGAAAGGGAGGTTTCAAAGGAAAAAAAAAAAAAAAACACAAGTAAACATAGTTTATAATCTAAGTAACTGGGTTACTTTGAGTGATTGTGAGATTAATGTGCTGAATAAAGGTCTGTCCTTTGTCCCCACGCCCAAAGTTGACAAATTTGAGGTCAACGTGGACATATATAAGCTGCAAAGACAGCTCAAATTAAGTGATTTTTTCAAACACAAGGTACAGACATTATCAAGCACATGCAAATCTCCCTCAAACTTTGAGCCTCTAAATACGAATCCCTCCTTACAGAGCTTCACCGGAATGTTAACTAATGATTGTGAGCAAGCTAAATAAGGGCGGGTCTATAATTGAACAGAACTATTGTGACTATAAGAGAGAAGCCGATAGACAACTGATAATTCTGTATATACAAAATTGAGAGGCAATTTGACTATGACTTTTTTTTTTATAGATGAAAATGAATACGACTACTTGAGTGTTAAATACCCGGTGAGACCAGTATTGTATTTTTTACCAAAAGTGCACAAATCACTGGAGAATCCCCCTGGCAGACCCATTGTTTCTGCCAGGGGATCCCTTTGCTCACATGTAGCTGAATTCATAGATTGGCATCTACAACCGGTTGTCAAGGAGTCCTTTTCTCACCTGTTGGACTCCGCTACCCTTACAAGAAGGCTTGTTGAGATAACCTGGCTGGAGCATGATGACCTACGGGTCACTATAAATGTTGACAGCCTGTATACAGTTATTTCTCATGTTGAGGGTGTATAGGCTGTCAGATCCATCTTGAGTGCATCATTGGCATATGTGGGACCACCCATTGAGTTCCTATTAGAAATTTTAACCTTTTGTTTAGAGAAAAACTATTTCAAATTCGAGTGTAACTTCTTTTTGCAAATAGCTGGAGCCGCGATGGGTTTAAACATGGCTCCCTCATATGCCAACTTATATATGCTATGGTATGAAACCCATATGATGAATTCACTGTCGGTACCTAATATCAAATTCTATGTGAGATACATAGATGACGTGTTTCTAGTATGGAGGGGTTCTGTGGATACCCTTAAAACATGGATAGATATGTTAAACACCCTTGATTCCCCAATCAGGTTTAAATCTGACTTTAACAGAAATACTATCCCATTTCTGAATGTAAATATATATAAATATGAAAGTGAGGGGTTATTGAGGTTTGCAACCTCTCTATACACAAAGTCTACAGATAAGAATTCCTTATTGTCTGCACAGAGCTTTCACCCCATGCATCAAAAGAGGAGCGTCATCTCATCTCAGCTCATGAGGGTGGCACGTTATAACACGCTCGATGACACTAGAAGAGAACAAATAGAGACTATGATTACCAAGTTAAAGCAGAGGGACTACAACCTTAAATACATCCACAGGGCACACAATCAGTTGGCACAACAGGACCAACTATCCTTACTGAACAAGGCAGACAAGGACAGAGTGGCCACTGGACAAGTGAATTTTATAACTACTTTCACACCTCTACACAATGTGATGGAACAATCAATCAGAGCGAATTGGGATATTGTACAATCGGACAAGATTTTGCCCTTTACACATGTGGAGGCTCCCAGGATAGTCTACAAAAAAGCACCTAACCTTAGGGACATATTAGTCCACAATGACCCAGTGAAGTGTTATCAGAAAGGGACTTGACTTGATGGAAAAGGGAAATTAGGTTGCTATAAGTGTGGACACTGTACCCCACAGGTGACACGAGTAGTTTAAATAGAGGTGGGGGGTATGTTTTAAATATAACGCTATTTCACACTTGGTGTCCCAGTGAACAATGTAGCTGGTTGGTGCCGAAATATTTGGGAACGAACTGGCCTTTTTAATTCAACTTGAATAAAAGTGATGTTCTATTATACCAAAAGTGAGTGCTGTGTCTATTCTGATTGAATTGAATTGATATATATATATATATATATATATATATATATATATATATATATATATATATATATATACAGTATATATGTGTGTAATGTTGTTAGTGCTTGTGAATATGTATGTGTGTGTTTATTTATATATTTTTATATATATATATATATATATATATATATATATCTGTGTGCATATATAGATTGATTTAATATTACACAGATAACTACTCATTTTGAAGTAATGGCTTCTGATTATAAACAAAAGGAGATAAAAAAAATTACTTATAGTTTCAGACATTTATTGCAAAAAGTAAATGAAAGTGTGCTGTAACGTACATTGTATAGTTTGTATTGCCCAAAACTGTTAGAATTGTTAAAGCAGCTTAATGGCTTTTTTAAACCTGAAAGGGACATGAAACCCAATTTTTTTCTTTCGTGATTTAGAAAGAGCATGCAATTTTAAACAACTTTCCAATTTACTTTTATTATCTCATTTTGCTTCATTCTCTTGATATCCTTTGTTTAAAATAATATCTAAATAGGCTCAGTAGCTGCCAATTGGTGACTGTACATAGATGCCTCATGTGATTGGCTCACCCATGTGCATTGTTATTTCTTCAACAAAGGATACCTAAAGAATGAAGCAAAATAGATCAAAGAAGTAAATTTGAATGTTTTTTAGAATTGTATTCTCTATCTGAATCATCAAAAAAATATTTTGGGTTTCATGTCCCTTTAATGTTCTTAAATGTTGGTGAATTTAAAAAAAATGATAAAAGAGACTATTTATTATTAATTTTTTTAAAGAAATAAACTGTGTAGATATTTATAAAGAGAACAACATAATAAACAATTAGCACTTGCATGACTAGTCCATCATGGAATTGTTTACCAGCTTTAAAACAGTTTCAGGTTTAATTATACTCAATAATAAAGTGCACACATAGTTTAGTCACTTGGTTAGAAATTGAACAGGTCAAACTTTCTGCTCAAAACATTTAGACGGAACGTTAGCATGCACAACCTAATTTAATGCTTGATGCTTTGATTTTTCAATGTGGATGTTCCTGCTCTGGTTACAACAGTTTTTTTCTCCCTGTGCTTTTGTGTGTAGGTAGGTGTGTGTGTGTGTGTTGTTTCCAGTGTGTAGGTAGGAGTGTGTGTGTGTTGTTTCCTGTGTGTAGGTAGGGGTGTGTGTGTGTTGTTTCCTTTATGTAGGTAGGAGTGTGTGAGTGTTGTGTTCTGTATGTAGGTAGGAGTATGTGTGTGTTGTTTCCTGTATGTAGGTAGGAGTGTGTGTGTGTGTGTTGTTTCCTGTATGTAGGTAGGAGTGTGTGTGTGTTGTTTCCTGTGTGTAGGTAGGGGTGTGTGTGTGTGTTGTTTCCTGTATGTAGGTAGGAGTGTGTGTGTGTGTTGTTTCCTGTGTGTAGGTACTGTAGGGGTGTGTGTCTGTTGTTTCCTGTGTGTTGGTAGGGGTGTGTGTGTTGTTTCCTGTGTGTAGGTAGGATGTGTGTGTATGTTGTTTCCTGTGTGTAGGTAGGGGTGTGGGTGTGTTGTTTCCTGTGTGTAGGTAGGAGTGTGTGTGTGTGTTGTTTCCTGTGTGTAGGTACTGTAGGGGTGTATGTCTGTTGTTTCCTGTGTGTTGGTAGGGGTGTGTGTGTTGTTTCCTGTGTGTAGGTAGGGTGTGTGTGTGTGTGTGTGTTGTTTCCTGTGTGTAGGTAGGGATGTGTGTGTGTTGTTTCCTGTGTGTAGGTAAGGGTGTGTGTGTGTTGTTTCCTGTGTGTAGGTAGGGGTGTGGGTGTGTTGTTTTCTGTGTGTAGGTAGGGGTGTGTGTGTTGTTTCCTGTGTGTAGGTAGGAGTGTATGTCTGTTGTTTCATGTGTGTTGGTAGGGGTGTGTGTGTTGTTTCCTGTGTGTAGGTAGGGGTGTGGGTGTGTTGTTTCCTGTGTGTAGGTAGGAGTGTGTGTGTGTGCTGTTTCCTATGTGTAGGTACTGTAGGGGTGTATGTCTGTTGTTTCCTGTGTGTTGGTAGGGGTGTGTGTGTCGTTTCCTGTGTGTAGGTAGGGTGTGTGTGTGCTTTTTCCTGTGTGTAGGTAGGAGTGTATGTCTGTTGTTTCATGTGTGTTGGTAGGGGTGTGTGTGTTGTTTCCTGTGTGTAGGTAGGGGTGTGGGTGTGTTGTTTCCTGTGTGTAGGTAGGAGTGTGTGTGTGTGCTGTTTCCTATGTGTAGGTACTGTAGGGGTGTATGTCTGTTGTTTCCTGTGTGTAGGTAGGGGTGTGGGTGTGTTGTTTTCTGTGTGTAGGTAGGGGTGTGTGTGTTGTTTCCTGTGTGTAGGTAGGAGTGTATGTCTGTTGTTTCATGTGTGTTGGTAGGGGTGTGTGTGTTGTTTCCTGTGTGTAGGTAGGGGTGTGGGTGTTTTGTTTCCTGTGTGTAGGTAGGAGTGTGTGTGTGTGCTGTTTCCTATGTGTAGGTACTGTAGGGGTGTATGTCTGTTGTTTCCTGTGTGTGTGTAGGGGTGTGTGTGTTGTTTCCTGTGTGTAGGTAGGGTGTGTGTGTGTTGTTTCCTGTGTGTAGGTAGGGATGTGTGTGTGTTGTTTCCTGTGTGTAGGTAGGAGTGTGCGTGTGTTGTTTCCTGTATGTAGGTAGGAGTGTGTGTGTGTTGTTTCCTGTGTGTAGGTAGGAGTGTATGTCTGTTGTTTCATGTGTGTTGGTAGGGGTGTGTGTGTTGTTTCCTGTGTGTAGGTAGGGGTGTGGGTGTGTTGTTTCCTGTGTGTAGGTAGGAGTGTGTGTGTGTGCTGTTTCCTATGTGTAGGTACTGTAGGGGTGTATGTCTGTTGTTTCCTGTGTGTTGGTAGGGGTGTGTGTGTCGTTTCCTGTGTGTAGGTAGGGTGTGTGTGTGCTTTTTCCTGTGTGTAGGTAGGAGTGTATGTCTGTTGTTTCATGTGTGTTGGTAGGGGTGTGTGTGTTGTTTCCTGTGTGTAGGTAGGGGTGTGGGTGTGTTGTTTCCTGTGTGTAGGTAGGAGTGTGTGTGTGTGCTGTTTCCTATGTGTAGGTACTGTAGGGGTGTATGTCTGTTGTTTCCTGTGTGTAGGTAGGGGTGTGGGTGTGTTGTTTTCTGTGTGTAGGTAGGGGTGTGTGTGTTGTTTCCTGTGTGTAGGTAGGAGTGTATGTCTGTTGTTTCATGTGTGTTGGTAGGGGTGTGTGTGTTGTTTCCTGTGTGTAGGTAGGGGTGTGGGTGTTTTGTTTCCTGTGTGTAGGTAGGAGTGTGTGTGTGTGCTGTTTCCTATGTGTAGGTACTGTAGGGGTGTATGTCTGTTGTTTCCTGTGTGTGTGTAGGGGTGTGTGTGTTGTTTCCTGTGTGTAGGTAGGGTGTGTGTGTGTTGTTTCCTGTGTGTAGGTAGGGATGTGTGTGTGTTGTTTCCTGTGTGTAGGTAGGGGTGTGTGTGTGTTGTTTCCTGTGTATAGGTAGGAGTGTTTGTGTGTGTGTAGTTTCTTGTGTGTAGGTAGGAGTGTGTGTGTGTTGTTTTGCTATGTGTAGGTAGGGGTGTGTGTGTGTGTTGTTTCCTGTGTGTAGGTACTGTAGGGGTGTGTGTGTGTGTGTTGTTCCTTGTGTGTAGGTTGGTGTGTGTGTGTGTGTGTTGTTTTGGTATGTATAGGTAGGGGTGTGTGTTGTTTCCTGTATGTAGGTAGGAGTGTGTGTGTGTTGTTTCCTGTATGTAGGTAGGAGTGTGTGTGTGTTGTTTCCTGTGTGTAGGTAGGGGTGTGTGTGTGTGTTGTTTCCTGTGCGTAGGTAGGGTGTGTGTGTGTTGTTTCCTGTGTGTAGGTAGGAGTGTGTGTGTGTGTTGTTTCCTGTATGAAGGTAGGAGTGTGTGTTGTTTCCTGTATGTAGGTAGGAGTGTGTGTCTGTTGTTTCCTGTGTGTAGGTAGGGTGTGTGTGTGTTGTTTCCTGTGTGTAGGTAGGGTGTGCATTGTTTCCTGTGTATAGGTAGGGTTGTGTGTTGTTTCCTGTGTGTAGGTAGGAGTGTGTGTGTGTTCTTTCCTGTGTGTAGGTACTGTAGGGATGTGTGTCTGTTGTTTCCTGTGTGTTGGTAGGGGTGTGTGTGCATAGTTGCCAACATTTTAAAAAAAATTCCAGGGACACTTTGCAGCAGAGCAAGCAAGCGGGTTACTGGAGTATTGACGACCTACTGTTCAACTGCTCCGCCCACTCAGTTCTGCAATCAAAACACACCCATTTGATAGTAATAGTATAATTTAGACTTATCCATAGTTTATTATACAGATTACAGCACCAAGCTCTTACACCCAGTCTCTGGAACACATTCTGGGCATATGGGTATTTTTACAACACAGCATCAAAATTAGAAAGACAAATAATATGTGAACCCATTCAATAATAATAATATTCCATTAGAAATGGATTATATTTAAATAATACACTATATCTATTTATCATCTATCTATATGCAGATATCCCAAGTCTCCCTGAAGTACAGGGAGTCTCCCTGATTGTAATAGCGACTCCCTAATGCCAGCAAATGGAATGCAATCTCCCTGAAACTCTAAGTACCATGAACCAATGTGGCCAAAATCCGGAAAAGTGTTTCTTTAAGGAATTCCTTTAGTTGCTGGGACATTATAGAACCCTTAAAGCATGCATCAGTAACCAGAAAGCCCCTCACTGATTTTAATAAAATAAAAACACAAATACTACCTTATTTACTGCACATAATTAAACTTCATATTCTAAAATATTTGAGCATTCAACAAGCGTACGATCACTAAAAAATAGGTTTGTTGTATGTGGCAATTGTGCAATAAAGCTACTTTTTTAATGTGACTTTAATGGGAAGCTACTTTAATGATAAGTCTCTATCTTATTTAGGGTTTCAAGGTGTCCAATATATAATTGGGAAGGGAAGAGGGGGCGGCGCAGAAGTGTGTGAACCCACCTCCCTGAAATGAGTTTTTGCAGGTTGGGATGTCTGTATATGTATATATGTATGTGTGTGTGTGTATATATATACAAACAACAAATGTTGTGCAAAAGAGATTTTCATGGACATTTCCAGGGACAAAAAAATCCAGGGACATACAACAAAATCCAGGGACTGTCCCTGGAAATCAGGGACTGTTGGCAACTATGTGTGTGTTGTTTCCTGTGTGTAGGTAGGGTGTGTGTGTGTGTTGTTTCCTGTGTATAGGTAGGGGTGTGGGTGTGTTGTTTCCTGTGTGTAGGTAGGAGTGTGTGTGTGTTGTTTCCTGTGTGTATGTACTGTAGGGGTGTATGTATGTTGTTTCCTGTGTGTTGGTAGGGGTGTGTGTGTTGTTGTTCCTTGTGTGTAGGTTGGTGTGTGTGTGTGTTGTTTTGGTATGTGTAGGTAGGGGTGTGTGTTGTTTCCTGTATGTAGGTAGGAGTGTGTGTGTGTTGTTTCCTGTATGTAGGTAGGAGTGTGTGTGTGTTGTTTCCTGTGTGTAGGTAGGGGTGTGTGTTGTTTCCTGTGCGTAGGTAGGGTGTGTGTGTGTTGTTTCCTGTGTGTAGGTAGGAGTGTGTGTGTGTGTTGTTTCCTGTATGAAGGTAGGAGTGTGTGTTGTTTCCTGTATGTAGGTAGGAGTGTGTGTCTGTTGTTTCCTGTGTGTAGGTAGGGTGTGTGTGTTGTTTCCTGTGTGTAGGTAGGGTGTGTGTGCATTGTTTCCTGTGTATAGGTAGGGTTGTGTGTTGTTTCCTGTGTGTAGGTAGGAGTGTGTGTGTGTTCTTTCCTGTGTGTAGGTACTGTAGGGATGTGTGTCTGTTGTTTCATGTGTGTTGGTAGGGGTGTGTGTGCATAGTTGCCAACATTTTAAAAAAAATTCCAGGGACACTTTGCAGCAGAGCAAGCAAGCGGGTTACTGGAGTATTGACGACCTACTGTTCAACTGCTCCGCCCACTCAGTTCTGCAATCAAAACACACCCATTTGATAGTAATAGTATAATTTAGACTTATCCATAGTTTATTATACAGATTACAGCACCAAGCTCTTACACCCAGTCTCTGGAACACATTCTGGGCATATGGGTATTTTTACAACACAGCATCAAAATTAGAAAGACAAATAATATGTGAACCCATTCAATAATAATAGCAATATTCCATTAGGAATGAATTATATTTAAATAATACACTATATCTATTTATCATCTATCTATATGCAGATATCCCAAGTCTCCCTGAAGTACAGGGAGTCTCCCTGATTGTAATAGCGACTCCCTAATGCCAGCAAATGGAGTGCAATCTCCCTGAAACTCCAAGTACCATGATCCAATGTGGCCAAAATCCGGAAAAGTGTTTCTTTAAGGAATTCCTTTAGTTGCTGGGACGCTATAGAACCCTTAAAGCATGCATCAGTAACCAGAAAGCCCCTCACTGATTTTAATAAAATAAAAACACAAATACTACCTTATTTACTGCACATAATTAAACTTCATATTCTAAAATATTTGAGCATTCAACAAGCGTACGATCACTAAAAAATAGGTTTGTTGTATGTGGCAATTGTGCAATAAAGCTACTTTTTTTAATGTGACTTTAATGGGAAGCTACTTTAATGATAAGTCTCTATCTTATTTAGGGTTTCAAGGTGTCCAATATATAATTGGGAAGGGAAGAGGGGGCGGCGCAGAAGCGTGTGAACCCACCTCCCTGAAATAAGTTTTTGCAGGTTGGGATGTCTGTATATGTATATATGTATGTGTGTGTGTGTATATATATACAAACAATAAATGTTGTGCAAAAGAGATTTTCATGGACATTTCCAGGGACAAAAAAATCCAGGGACATACAACAAAATCCAGGGACTGTCCCTGGAAATCAGGGACTGTTGGCAACTATGTGTGTGTTGTTTCCTGTGTGTAGGTAGGGTGTGTGTGTGTGTTGTTTCCTGTGTATAGGTAGGGGTGTGGGTGTGTTGTTTCCTGTGTGTAGGTAGGAGTGTGTGTGTGTGTGTTGTTTCCTGTGTGTATGTACTGTAGGGGTGTATGTATGTTGTTTCCTGTGTGTTGGTAGGGGTGTGTGTGTTGTTTCCTGTGTGTAGGTAGGGTGTGTGTGTGTGTGTTGTTTCCAGTGTGTAGGTAGTGATGTGTGTGTGTTGTTTCCTGTGTGTATGTACTGTAGGGGTGTATGTATGTTGTTTCCTGTGTGTTGGTAGGGGTGTGGGTGTGTTGTTTCCTGTGTGTAGATAGGGAGTGTGTGTGTGTGTGTTGTTTTCTGTGTGTAGGTAGGGGTGTGGGTGTGTTGTTTCCTGTGTGTAGGTAGGAGTGTGTGTGTGTTGTTTCCTGTGTGTAGGTACTGTAGGGTGTATGTCTGTTGCTTCCTGTGTGTTGGTAGGGGTGGGTGTGTTGTTTCCTGTGTGTAGGTAGGGTGTGTGTGTGTGTTGTTTCCTGTGCGTGGGTAGGGGTGTGTGTTGTTTCCTGTGTATAGGTAGGAGTGTTTGTGTGTGTTGCTTTGCTATGTGTAGGTAGGGGTGTGTGTGTGTTGTTTCCTGTGTGTATAGGGTTGCCACCTCAGCCATGTTTTCCTGGACACTTATGAGTTACACATGCTGCAGGGTGTGCAGGGAGGAACATGTATTGTGTTTCTAGACAGCACTATTCATATTCCTCACTGCACACCCTGCAGCATGTGTAACTTATAAGTGTTCTGTATTTTAAGGGACAGGTGGCAACCCTATGTGTGTAGGTACTGTAGAGGTGTGTGTGTGTGTGTGTGCAGTGGCGTAGCGTGGGTTGCCAGCGCCCAGGGCAAGGCAAGTATTGCGCCCCCTACACCTATACCCACACAGTCATACACATATGCATACACCTATACCCACACACATGCATACACTGTGATACTCAGCAACCTATACTCAGCAACGATACTCAAGCAGACATATAGTGGAGTATAAGTGTTAGAGTAGCCTGTGACTTGAGTCTCACAACATTTTTAGGTAGGCAATTCAAATCTGCTCACTAAACTTAATAAAGTGCAATTCACACAGGGTAGATATGTTCACCTAACAAACACTACAGCCTGTACAGCCTAATGTGTGGGGCTATTCCACAATATCTTATTTTCATTTTAAGTCTTATTATGATTTATAATTATGTATACTAGACTAGCAATGAGTAAATATTACTCGTTGTCAACGTCTTATATCTGCAAGCAAAGCATAATCCAAGAATAGAGAGGGGGGAGTGTTTCTGTATGACTCTGGGGCCGGCTGTTTCAGTAATTTACAAAGGGATGAAAGAGAGCAAGGGCAAGGCAGCTCATATATTTTTCATTTCCCCAGCGTACGGCAGCTGCAGCATTGAAGTCAGACAGCAATGTATATTCTCCCCCAGTACACGCCTCTGCTTTAGTGGAGCACAGCGATTAAGTTTGTGTGTGGTGTCTAAGTTACAGAGTTAGCAAGATGTTGAAACGTATTTGTCTTGGGCTGCAGTCTCATTTTATTACTTTGTTATAATAAAATGAGAGTGTCTGCAGCCCAAGACATATACGTTTAAACATCTTGTTAACTCCCTGTCCGGTCCGGTGCTGTGCTAGCCCGCAGCAGCAGGGCTTAAAGTAGGGGAACTATTTATTTCTAGTTAGATTCAATATAGAAGTTAGACTTACATTACAATGCTCCTTCCACCTCAGTTTCTCCTGGTCAAAACAGACTCCAGATCTCAACTGCGAGTGCGCACTGAAATTTTTGGCGCGGCTAAGGGCTCTAATGCATCTTGGTGCGCGGGGATAATAAAGAAGTGCGCGGTGTCACTCAAATTAATGCGCGGCCGCGCTGCCGCGCTCATTAGAGGGAACAGTGCTCCTGACATCGCACGCGGAGCCATGAGAGCCGAAAGAGCGCTTACACCCCCAGCCCCCCCTCTGAAGTTAACACACAATAAAATACATTTTAATCTATAAAAAAAAAAAAGACCTTTCTTGAATGTTTCCTCCCTTAGTGCTGCATCTGCCTGCAGTACAGAAGGGACGATGTGAGGCAGTGAATGCGCAAATTTTGCGCCCCTAAGAATTAAGCGCCCGGGGCAGCCGCCCCTGTGGCCCCCCCCACGCTACGCCACTGTGTGTGTGTGTTGTTCCCTGTGTGTAGGTAGGTGTGTGTGTGTTTTGTTATGTGTAGGTAGGGATGTGTGTTGTTTCCTGTGTGTAGGTAGGGATGTGTGTTGTTTCCTGTGTGTAGGTAGGGATGTGTGTGTGTTGTTTCCTGTGTGTAGGTAGGGGTGTGTGTGTGATGTTAACCCCTTAATGACCGGACCATTTTTCAATTTTCTTACCCTTAATGACAATGGCTATTTTTACATTTCTGAAGTGTTTGCATTTAGCTGTAATTTTCCTCTTACTCGTTTACTGTACCCACACATATTATATACCGTTTTTCTCGCCATTAAATGGACTTTCTAAAGATACCATTATTTTCATTATATCTTATAATTTACTAAAAAAAAATGATAAAATATGAGGAAAAAATGGAAAAAAACACACCTTTTCTAACTTTGACCCCCAAAATCTGTTACACATCTACAATCACCAAAAAACACTGATGCTAAATAGTTTATACATTTTGTCCTGAGTTTAGAAATACCCAATGTTTGCACGTTCTTTGCTTTTTTTGCAATTTATGGGGCAATAAATACAAGTAGCACTTTACTATTTCCAAACCACTTTTTTTCAAAATTAGCGCTAGTTACTTTGGAACCCTGATATCTGTCAGGAATACCTGAATATCCCTTGACATGTATATATTTTGTTTTAGAAGACATCCCAAAGTATTGATCTAGGCCCATTTTGGTATATTTCATGCCACCATTTCACCGCCAAATGCGATAAAAAAAAAAAAAAAGTTCACTTTTTCACAAATTTTGTCACAAACTTTAGGTTTCCCACTGAAATTATTTATAAACAGCTTCTTCAATTATGGCACAAATGGTTGTAAATTCTTCTCTGGGATCCCCTTTTTCAGAAATAACAGACTTATATGGCTTTGTGGTTGCGTTTTGGTAATTAGAAGGCCGCTAAATGCCGCTGCGCACCACACGTGTTTTATGTCCAGGAGTGAAGGGGTTAATTAGGGAGCTTGTAGGGAGCTTGTAGTGTTAATTTTAGCTTTAGTGTAGTGTAGTAGACAACCCCAAGTATTGATCTAGGCCCATTTTGGTATATTTTATGCCACCATTTCACCGCCAAATGCGAGCAAATAAAAAAAAAACTTTACATTTTTCACAATTTTAGGTTTCTCACTGAAATTATTTACAAACAGCTTGTGTTATTATGGCAGAAATTGTTGTAAAAGCTTCTCTGGGATCCCCTTTGTTCAGAAATAGCAGACTTATATGGCTTTGGCGTTGCTTTTTGGTAATTAGAAGGCCGCTAAATGCTGCTGCGCACCACACGTGAATTATGCCCAGCAGTGAAGGGGTTAAATTAGGTAGCTTGTAAGGAGCTTGCAGGGTTAATTTTAGAGATCAGCCTCCCACCTGACACATCCCACCCCCTGATCCCTCCCAAACAGCTCTCTTCCCTCCCCCACCCCACAATTGTTCCCGCCATCTTAAGTACTGGCAGAAAGTCTGCCAGTACTAAATAAAAGAGTTTTTTTTTTTTTTAAATAAAAATAATAAAATATTTTAGTTGTGATGAACCCCTTCCTTAGCACCAACCTCCCTGATCCCCCCTCCAGCTCTCTAACCCTCTCCCCTACCTAATTACCGCCATCTTGGGTACTGGCAGCTGTCTGCCAGTACCCAGTTTGGCCCCACAAACCAAAGTATTTTAATTTTATTTTTAACTTTTATTTTTATTTTTAATTATTTCTGTAGTGTAGCAGCCCCCCCACAATACCCCCACCCCCTCCCCCTCCCAGATCCTTTTATATGGAAAAAAAAAATTTTTAACTTTTTTTCCCCCTTCCTAACTTCATTGGTGTCAGTGTGGCTAATGTGTGCACGTGCACGCGCGTCCACGTGCACACGCGTCCACGTGCACGCCCTCGTGCACGCGCGCACGCGCTCCCTCCTCCCACCCGGTCAAACGGCACCATCGGCACCATCGCTACCAGTGCAGAGAGGGCCACAGAGTGGCTCTCTCTGCATTGGAAGCTTGTAAAGGGGTATTGCAGGATGCCTCCATATCGAGGCATCACTGCATAGTTGCCAACATTTCAAAAAAAATTCCAGGGACACTTTGCAGCAGAGTTACTGGGGTATTGACGACCTACTGTTCAACTGCTCCGCCCACTCAGTTCTGCAATCAAAACACACCCATTTGAAAGTAATAGTATAATTTAGACTTATCCATAGTTTATTATACAGATTACAGCACCAAGCTCTTACACCTACCCAGTCTCTGGAACACATTCTGGGCATATGGTTATTTTTACAACACAGCATCAAAGTTAGAAAGACAAATGATATGTGAACCCATTCAATAATAATAATAATATTACATTAGGAATGAATTATATGCAAACAACAAATGTTGTGCAAAAGAGATTTTCAGGGACATTTCCAGGGACATACAACAAAATCCAGGGACTGTCCCTGGAAATCAGGGACTGTTGGCAACTATGTCACTGCAATACCCTCAGAGCTGCTGGAAGCATTTGTGATCGCTTCCAGCACTCTGTTAGACAACTGACGTACCAGGTACGTCTATTGTCATTAACTGCTTGTTAATGCATGACGTACCTGCTACGTCAGTTGTCATTAAGGGGTTAAAGGGACAGCCTACTCCAGAATTTGTATTGTTTAAACAGATAGATAATCCCTTTATAACCCATTCCCCAGTTTTACATAACCAACACGGTTATTTTAAAGGGACAGTCTTGTCCAAAATAAACTTTCATGATTTAGATAGGGCATGTCATTTTAAACAACATTCCAATTTTCTTTTATCACCAATGTTGCTTTGTTCTCTTGGTATTCTTAGTTGAAAGGTAAACTTAGGAGGTTCATATGCAAATTTGCAGAGGCTTAGATAAAATATAATCACAGAGGTAAAAAGTGTATTAATATAACCGTGTTGGTTATGCAAAAATAGGGAATGGGTAATAAAGGGATTATCTTTCTTTTAAAACCATACAAATTCTGTTGTAGAATGTCCCTTTAATATACCTCTGTGATTACCTTGTTTCTAATCCTCTGCAGACTGCCCCCTTATCACATTTCTTTTGACAGACATGTATTTAGTCAATCAGTGCTGACACATGAACTAACAGTGTCTAAAAAACTGTCACAATGCACTGAGAATAAGAGGCAGTTCAACAGCTTATGAATTAGCATATGAGCCTACCTAGGTTTAGCTTTCCACAAAGAATACCAAGAGAGCAAAGCAAATTTAATGATAAAAGTAAATTGGAAAGTTGTTTAAAATTGCATGCCTTATCTGACTCATGGAAGTTTAATTTTGTCTAGACTGTCCCTTTAAACTATAGGAACAACAGGAAAGATGAATAATGAAGGTACATTGCAATGTTGTTTAAATAATCATAATTAAACATTTTATGGGAAATGAAATTTTTACAATCTCTTTTATCCCTGGTCTTGATGTGTATCTGCAGCATCATACAGATCTATGTATGGCTGGTGTGCTCAATTACTTATCTGGTTCCATTACCCATTTTATATTACACCTCTATCAGTCCCAAATTACAACACACATAATTACATTTTCTTTCTAAATTGCAACTAAGAGACCCTGTCAGAGCCAGCACTAGCTCTGATAAGTAATATTAAAACCCTGATGCCTCATGCTGCCAATGCACCACTGTGTGTTCTGTAGCATAAAGGGACATTAAACCCAAAATTTGTCTTTAATTATTCAGACAGAGAACACAATTTTAAACGACATTCCAATTTACTTCTATTATCTAATTTGCTTCATTCTTTAGATATCATTAGTTAAAGAAATAGCAATGCACATGGGTGAGCCAATCACATGAAGCATCTATGTGCAGTCACCAATCAGAAGCTACTGAGCCTATCTAGATATGCTTTTCAGGAAAGAATATCAAGAGAATGAAGCAAATTATATAATAGAAGTAAATTAGAAAGTTGTTTAAGATTGTATTCTCTATCTGAATCATAAAAGAAAAAATTTGTGTTTAATGTCCCTTTAAGTGTATAACAGCAGCTCTCTCATGTTGCCACTGATATTATTATTCATTAGTAATTTTATATTTTTGCCCCCCCTGTAAAAAATAATTGTGGACGCCCATGCTGCTGTCTGTTGCTGAAAGGTGCATACACTAAGGAATACATTTTGTTTTTCTGAAAGGAAGCCTACATTTGCCATGGTGAGTTAGTAGATACTACAACTACTTTACCATTATTACCAATATTTTCTACTCTACTCAGTTGCTATAAATTAGCACTAATAAAGATATTAATAGTGAGGAGAGCTACAAAAAAGAAAACTATAAAAAAATGAATGCAGGGACAGAGTACTCAGGAATGTTAAAGGAACATAAAACCCAATTTTTTTCTTTCATGATTTAGATAGAGAATACAATTTTAAACAACTTTTTAATTTACTTCTATTATCTGATTTGTATCATTCTATTGGTATCCTTTGTTCAAGGAGCAGCAATGCACTAATGGTTTCTAACTGAACTCATGGGTGATATATATATATATATGCAGCTACCAATCAACAGCTAGAACCTAGGTTCTCTGCTGCTCCTGAGATTGCCTAGATAAACCTTTTAGCAAAGAATAACAAGAGAAGGAAGCAAATTAAATAAAATAAGTAAATTGGAAAGTTGTTTAAAATTGTATTCTCTATCTGAATCACTAAATAATTTTTTGGGGTTTCATGTCCCTTTAACAGCAAGGTCATATTATTCTGTTTAGTTATATATTGATTGCAAAAAAAAGGTGATAATCCCATATTAAAAGTAAAAAAATATCAGCTTTATTATTCCATTTTTAAAAAGTTACACGGGAAACACATAGCAATAAAATGGGCTTACACGTTTCGGCGGTAGCCATATTCATAGACCTAAGGAGGCACAGGTGAGTGCCATTTAGAAAAGGACCTTAGCAACATGCCTTTAAACACACGAGAGGGGTGACCACTTCTGTTATGTAATATGGTAATACCGGAGATGGGTTTTCTCTATAGTTTATAGTGTATTTTCTTCCCCCAAAACATCACCCACCAGGGTGATGTCCAGAAAATTGACACAGTCTTGTTTCCATTCATGAGTAAAGTTTAGACAATTTTTGCCTTTGTTTAAATACTGGACAAATTGAATAGCCTGCGCCTCAGTGGACGACCGTACAAAGATCAGGTCATCTATGAAGCATCAGTAAAACACTATTTCTGATTGGAAGGGATTGACCGTATTATACAGAAAGGTACGTTTAAGCCAATCCATGAACAAGTTTGCATAAGATTGGGCGAATTTTGTCCCTATGGCTGTACCTTGTTTCTGTAGGTACAACACACCTTCAAAGAAGAAATAATTGTGTTCCAGTAAAATCAAAGTGACACGTAAAAGATATTGAATAGTTTGTTCAGTCATTTCTGAGCTCATGATGAGAAAATATTTTATAGCCTCCAGCCCCATGTCATGAAGTATGCTGGAATACAAGGAAGCCAACTATAGTCATCCAACCATTCCATATCTTCCAGCAAACCCAAGACATGTGAGGTATCCCTAATATAGCTTGGTAAGGAATGGACAATAGGTGTAATATCTTGAAAAACCAATAGCCGAGAGGCTCTAATAAAGAGCCTATACCTGAGACAATAGGATGTTCCTTTATTTCAGTAACACTTTTGTGAACTTTGGTCAGATGATGGAAGATGGGAGTAATTGGATGGTCAATGTATAGTGTACTAGCAGTTTGTTGATCTAAAATGGACACCATCATCCAAGATCTGCCCAAATTCACGTTGGAAAACCACATTAGGATTACCCCTAAGAGTATTATGATTGTTTAATTGGCGTAAGGTCTCTTCCACATAATGATCACGATTCATAACAACGACACTCCCTCCCTTATCAGACTGTAGAATGACAATAGAATGGTTATCTTGAAGTGAAGCAATCACTTAATTTTCTGATTTAGAGAGGTTGTGTGATGTATGAGTAGCAGTCTGGTTCAAAATGTGTAAATCTTCCACAACCCTTTTGTGAAAAGTTTCAAAGCTTTACCTCTATTGTGAATAGGATAAAAGTTGGAACTCAGACTTAATTTAGGAAAATTACTGGTAGGGTGTTAAACTTTAAAGGTAGATTCTACCTCCAAGTGTGGCAATGCTGCAAGCCTCTTAAAAGATCAGAGACTGGGTAGCAGAAGTACTTATGGTAGGTCTGGAGTCTAACTGTTTCAGAGGCCCTTCAGGATCAATTGGTTTTTGAAAATGTTTATTGAGGGTTATCTTCCTGACAAAGTGATTTACAATGATGATAATTTGAAAGAGGTCAAACCTTCTATTGGGACAAAAACCTAAACCATACTCCAGGACCTTAATTTCTGCATTTTTGAGGATATGAGAAGACACATTGATTATGCTATTTTGTCCTGGTGTATCCCTATTTTTGGGTCCATCAGTATATATCTGTGTTGTGGGACCTGTATTTGTTTCCTGCCCCCTCCCGTGTGTTTTTGAGCAACGTGAAAAACATGAGTTGGTAAATTATCACTCTTACCCACAGAATTGGAAACATTAGGGGTAGATTGAACCTGTACAACATGTCAGCAGCATGATTTGTTTTGTTTTCTTGTGCAGTTTTTTGGATTTTAGGTCTTGCCCCAAGGCTAAACACGTTCTCACTTTGTGCCATAACTTTAATGGTATTAGTGGCATTAACATTCTGCAGTGGGGGGCGCATTGCCAGCATCATGAGACGCAAAATCAAATTCAGGGCCTGAGCCCTCATCGCAGGAAGTGGATGTGGATGTGGTTTCTGGGTCCATAAAAGTAAACCGTTTTTTTTATTTATTCTTTCTCCTTCTAAAGTGAGGAATACTTTGTTCACCTCCTGATGTCTGTGCTGATTGATCATTATTTTTGTTGTTTTTATTATTTTGATTCTTATTGTTGGCACCCTGCAAGTTGTGAGAAAAAAATATTTTAAACCTTCTATTCCTATGCCAGATAAAAACCTGGCCATCATTGTAATCTTTTTGATGCCAGATTCGGAAATACCGCAAATCCACTTACGTCAATTGTGTATCCTATATTTTCAATGGGACTTGCATAGTGCCGGTATTACAAGTCTGACAAAAAGTGAGCTATAGTGAATCATGTCCATCGCACATCGATAAATGGTTCTGGTGAACTGCTGGTGGTGGAAGTGGATGTGGATGTGGTTTCTGGGTCCATAAAAGTAAACCGTTTTTTTTATTTATTCTTTCTCCTTCTAAAGTGAGGAATACTTTGTTCACCTCCTGATGTCTGTGCTGATTGATCATTATTTTTGTTGTTTTTATTATTTTGATTCTTATTGTTGGCACCCTGCAAGTTGTGAGAAAAAAATATTTTAAACCTTCTATTCTTATGCCAGATAAAAACCTGGCCATCATTGTAATCTTTTTGATGCCAGATTCGGAAATACCGCAAATCCACTTACGTCAATTGTGTATCCTATATTTTCAATGGGACTTGCATAGTGCCGGTATTACGAGTCTGACAAAAAGTGAGCTATAGTGAATCATGTCCATCGCACATCGATAAATGGTTCTGGTGAACTGCTGGTGCAATACCGCCCCTTGCAGATTCGCTAGCAGGGGGTGTCAATCAACCCGATCGTATTCGATTGGGCTGATTGCTGTCTTAGGAACGCTGCTTCTTAACTTCCGCTTCAGTCGGAACTGAAGCTGAGAGGGTCAAAAGCAGCATCCGCTGCTTCATAAATAGACCCCATGTTGTGTACCTCGTTAAATGTGTTGAACATCTAAAACAGTATGTTGGCATGACAAGTAGGAATGTCAGGACCCGTATCCGAGAGCATTTAGGTTACATAAAATATGACAAACCATGTTCAGCCCTATCGAGACACTTCTTGGAGGTACACAACAAGGACATGAGATCCTTCAAGTGGCAAGCAATTGAAACCATAAGATTACCTCCCAGGGGAGGAAATAAAGATCAATTGTTCGCTAGACAAGAGATATATTGGATTATGAAACTACATACCCAAATTCCATATGGTTTTAACTCCGAATTTGACATCATAAACCATTGGAAATAATATAATTTAATGTAATATTGACAAATAAACAAATTTCCTTGCATCTTTCAATAGTTACAGGTATAAAATATTTTTTGTATCGCAAAAAATCCATTGTATTGCAGGTATTTATAAAAAATACCTTTTTATAGAACATCTTAATAGGAACGATAGGGGCCTTATCTTCACAAGTACAAAAGACCCTGAATCTGTGGTCTTTCTGGACTTCAAGCTTCAATTCTTAAAGGGTAGGGTAGCTAGTATTACACATTTTAAGACAGTGGACTGTAACAGTTACCTCGATTTTACTAGTAACCACTATCTTCCATGGAAGCGTAATGTACCGTATGGCCAATTTAAGCGGGTGCACCATAATTCCACCACACTGGCTGATTACGAAAAACAAAGTTCAATTCTTAAAGAGAGGTTTACTGAGAAGAAATATCCTCTACACATTATCAATAATGGCTACATGAGAGCAAAATCGGATGATAGGTCTGGATATTTCCAGAACCCTCATAGAAAGAACAATATGACTGATAGGTGTCCGCTCTTTATTACCCAATATAAGTCCAATCACCAACAAATAAGAAATATCATTACCAAATATTGGAGTATCCTCACAAAGGATCCAATTTTAGGTAGAGAAATTGGATCCAAACCTAAGATTGTTTATAAGAAGGCCCCCAATTTAAAAACTATTTTGGCACCTAGTAAAGTTGTCAAACATCAACAGGTAAAGGTCCCACTAGAGATTAGATTGAGATCACAATCTCATGGTGCCTTCAAATGTAGAGCCAAGAGATGTAAGTTGTGTGTTCATATCAAAGATGGAGTTAAAACTTTTAAATCAAATGTGAACAGTCGTAAATATTCTATAATCGGTCATGTCTCCTGTGCATCCCAGTAAGTTGTGTACCTGTTATCTTGCATTTGTGGGCTTTAATATGTTGGGCGCACTTGCAGGAGGTTCAGTATTAGATGGTCTGAACATGTACGTAATATTTCCAAAATTATAAGAAACATACGCCTAGATTTAGAGTTCTGCGTTAACGCTGCTTTTGGCCGCCCGCTGGTATTTAGAGTTAGGCAGGAAAGGGTCTAATGCTCACTTTCAAGCCGCGACTTTTCCATACCGCAGATCCCCTTACGCCAATTGTGTATCCTATCTTTTCAATGGGATCTTCCTAACGCTGGTATTTAGAGTCTTGGCTGAAGTGAGCGGTAGACCCTCTACCGACAAGACTCCTAACACCCATGGAAAGGCTGTAGTTAAGAGCTTTATGGGCTAACGCCGGTATATAAAGCTCTTAACTACAGCGCTCTAAAGTACACTAACACCCATAAACTACCTATGTACCCCTAAACTGAGGTCCCCCCACATCGGCGCCACTATAATAAATATTTTTAACCCCTAATCTGCCGACCGCACATCGCCACCACCTACATTATCCCTATGAACCCTTAATCTGCTGCCCCTAACATCGCCGACCCCTATATTATATTTATTAACCCCTAATCTGCCCCCCAATGTCGCCGCTACCTAACTACACTTATTAACCCCTAATCTGCCGACCAGACCTCGCCGCCACCTACATTATCCCTAAGAACCCCTAATCTGCTGCACCCAACATCGCCTACCCCTATATTATATTTATTAACCCCTAATCTGCCCCCCATGTCGCCGCCACCTAACTTCAAGTATTAACCCCTAATCTGCCGACCGGACCTCGCCGCTACTATAATAAATGTATTAACCCCTAAAGCTAAGTCTAATCCTAACCCTAAAATCCCCCTAAATTAAATATAATTTTAATCTAACGAAATAAATTAACTCTTATTAACTAAAGTATTTCTATTTAAAACTAAATACTTACCTGTAAAATAAACCCTAATATAGCTACAATATAACGAATAATTATATTGTAGCTATTTTAGGATTTATATTTATTTTACAGGCAACTTTGTATTTATTTTAACTAGGTACAATAGCTATTAAATAGTTATTAACTATTTAATAGCTACCTAGTTAAAATAATTACAAAATTACCTGTAAAATAAATCCTAACCTAAGTTAGAATTAAACCTAACACTACACTATCATTAAATTAATTAAATCAATTAACTACCAATACCTACAATTAAATACAATTAAATAAACTAAACTAAATTACAAAAAAAAAAAAAAAAATTACAGAAAATAAAAAAATATTACAAGAATTTTAAACTAATTACACCTAATCTAAGCCCCCTAATAAAATTAAAAAAAATAATAATAAAAGTCCCTACCCTATTCTACATTACAAAGTAATCAGCTCTTTTACCAGCCCTTAAAAGGGTTTTTTGCGGTGCATGCCCCAAAGTAATCAGCTCTTTTGTCTGTAAAAAAAAATACAACCCCCCCAACATTAAAACCCACCCCCCACATACCCCTACTCTAACCCACCAAAAAACCCCTTAAATAAACCTAACACTACCCCCTGAAGATCTCCCTACCTTGAGTCGTCTTCACCCAGCCGGGCCAAAATTCTTGTTCACAAGAATATTAGGCTAATTACACCTACTCTAAACCCCCTAATAAAATAAAAAAAAACCCAAAATAATAAAGGTCCCTACCCTAAATAAATTTAAAAGTAATCAGCTCTTTTACCAGCCCTTAAAAGGGCTTTTTGCGGGGCATGCCCCAAAGTAATCAGCTCTTTTGTCTGTGTCGTCTTCACCCAGCCGGGCCGAAGTCTTCATCCGATAGGGCAGAAGAGGACATCCAGACCGGCAGAAGTCTTCATCCTATCCAGGCAGAAGAGGACATCCGGACTGGCAGACATCTTCATCCAAGCGGCATCTTCTATCTTCATCCATCCGACGAGGAGCGGCTCCATCTTCAAGACCTCCGGCGCGGAACATCCTTCTTCACCGATGACTACCCGACGAATGAAGGTTCCTTTAAGTGACTTCATCCAATATGGCGTCCCTCGAATTCCGATTGGCTGATAGGATTCTATCAGCCAATCGGAATTAAGGTAGGAAAAATCTGATTGGCTGATTCAATCAGCCAATCAGATTGAGCTTGTATTCTATTGGCTGTTCCGATCAGCCAATAGAATGCGAGCTCAATCTGATTGGCTGATTCGTTCAGCCAATCGGATTGAACTTGAATCTGATTGGCTGATTTAATCAGCCAATCAGATTTTTTCTACCTTAATTCCGATTGGCTGATAGAATCCTATCAGCTAATCGGAATTCGAGGGACGCCATCTTGGATGATGTCATTTAAAGGAACCTTCATTCGGCGAGTAGGCGTCGGTTGAAGAGGATGGATCCTCGTCGACTGGAAGAAGATGGCTCCAATCCGCTCCGGATGGATGAAGATAGAAGATGCCGCTTGGATGAAGATGTCTGCCGGTCCGGATGTCTTCTTCTGCACAGATAGGATGAAGACTTCTGCCGGTCTGGATGTCCTCTTCTGCCCTATCGGATGAAGACTTCGGCCCGGCTGGGTGAAGACGACACAGACAAAAGAGCTGATTACTTTGGGGCATGCCCCGCAAAAAGCCCTTTTAAGGGCTGGTAAAAGAGCTGATTAATTTTAAATTTATTTAGGGTAGGGACCTTTATTATTTTGGGGGGCTTTTTTATTTTATTAGGGGGTTTAGAGTAGGTGTAATTAGCCTAATATTCTTGTAATCTTTTTTTATTTTTTGTAATTTAGTGTTTTGTTTTGTTTTGTAATTTAGTTTAGTTTATTTAATTGTATGTAATTGTAGGTAATTTATTTAATTAATTTATTGATAGTGTAGTGTTAGGTTTAATTGTAACTTAGGTTAGGATTTATTTTACAGGTAATTTTGTAATTATTTTAACTAGGTAGCTATTAAATAGTAAATAACTATTTAATAGCTATTGTACCTAGTTAAAATAAATACAAAGTTGCCTGTAAAATAAATATAAATCCTAAAATAGCTACAATATAATTATTCGTTATATTGTAGCTATTTTAGGGTTTATTTTACAGGTAAGTATTTAGTTTTAAATAGGAATACTTTAGTTAATAAGTTTTAATTTATTTTGTTAGATTAAAATTATATTTAATTTAGGGGGTGTTAGGGTTAGACTTAGCTTTAGGGGTTAATACATTTATTAGAGTAGCGGCAAGGTCCAGTCGGCAGATTAGGGGTTAATACTTGAAGTTAGGTGGTGGTGACGTTGGGGGGGCAGATTAGGGGTTAATACTATTTATTATAGGGTTTACGAGGCGGGAGTGTGGCGGTTTTAGGGGTTAATAACTTTATTATAGTAGCGGCGAGGTCCGGTCGGCAGATTAGGGGTTAATACTTGTAGTTAGGTGGCGGCGACATTGAGGGGGGCAGATTAGGGGTTAATAAATATTATGTAGGTGTCGGTAATGTTAGGGGCAGCAGATTAGGGGTTCATAGGGATAATGTAGGTGGCGGCGATGTGCGGTCGGCAGATTAGGGGTTAATTGTGTAATGCAGGGGTCAGCGATAGCGGGGGCGGCAGATTAGGGGTTAATAAGTGTAAGGTTAGGGGTGTTTAGACTCGGGGTTCATGTTAGGGTGTTAGATGCAGATTTAGAGAGTGTTTCCCCATAGGAAACAATGGGACTGCGTTGGGAGCTTAAAGCTGCTTTTTTGCAGGTGTTAGGTTTTTTTTAAGCCCAAACTGCCCCATTGTTTCCTATGGGGGAATCGTGCATGAGCACGTTTTGCCAGCTTACCGCTACCATAAGCAACGCTGGTATTGAGGGTTGAAGTGGCGGTAAATTTCGCTCAACGCACCCTTTTTGGAGCCTAACGCAGCCCTTCAGACAACTCGAAATACCAGCGTTGTTTGGAAGCAGTGGTAGGGAAAAAAGCTGCGTTAGCTACGCGGGTCTTTACCGACAAAACTCTAAATCTAGGCCATAGTGTTCCCCGACACTGTAATATGGCACATAATGGCAATGCAGATTGCCTCTCTATTACACCTATCGAATATATCCCCAAGTTTCATTTATATAATCGTCTGTTCAGGCTAAGACAGAGAGAGATTTACTGGATTCACGTACTTCAAAGTTCACATCAATTAGGCCTTAATCTTAATATTGACTTGGAAGCCTTCAGTTGATATATTGGTCTCTAGGGTGTTTCCTTATAGTCGTGGGCCGATTGCCATCATACTATGTATTTATGCATCTATTCTGGACAGTTTGTAGACCTAGATAATCTGGACTAATTATATGCCCGTGCTGGCCATTATGTTATCTGAGTTATGCGATTAATAAACTCACACCTTTATAGGTAATCCATAACTGTTAGTTTGCACATTAGATTAAATTCTAAAATATAGATTTTGTATTTAACCATCTAGTTTTCTTGTGCCATTCTAGCTAGTCACCTGTGGAATAAAGCCTATTGGTCCCTTTATCTGACTATATTATTGTTCACACGAGTTCCCCCCAGAGAGTTTACGTAACAGCTTAACTTTGGTTATTGAAGTCGAGCTGGTTATTTGATTTTATTTAATTTTACTATTAATTCTAGATTATTAATAGGTTATGCATTATTGATTTATTTTAAGTTCTTATTTATTTCGATTTGTGTAGTCATGAAATATTTTTACTGGTCTTCGTTGCATTGTGATATTGTTATTCTCATCAATGTATTATGTTTTTATCTATTGATGTCAATATACATTTTATAATATATATTTTATGTATTAGTATGCCCCATTTCGCTCATGGTGTCATTTGTATACACACTGTTTTGATCCCGAGTCTGTTTGCCCTGAGAAGATTTAAGACAGAGGAACATATGTTGTGACGTATGTGGGTGTGTAATGATACCATGATCGTATTGGTTAAGAGGTCCTTTATATTGAGCAAGTAGTATATTTTTTACCTTACAGCCTGATGAAACGGCAATCTTTATATGCTGAGAAACACGTTGCTGTTATTATAGTGTGTTTAATAAAATTCACACTTTTTATTATTATTACCTGCTCCGTTTTGTTATTGTCCTGATTGCGGACCTACCTGAGCCTGTGTCATCTAGGCATGCCTACTTATACCACAATCTGGTTGGCTGTGACCCTAGGACTCCCTGACACTCTGGGAGTACGCCGGGCCGGTCACAGCTGTATTCTCCTACCCAACCTGACGCTGGAGCCTGGGCATCGCACCTGAGTCTTTCGGTCGACTCTTTGGTCCCGTACTGCTTGGATGGGCACTCCGGTTGTGCCGCCTCACTTGTGAGTAGCTTTTTGGAGGGGGGCTCTGACCCACAGGCTACTTTGTATCTACTTTATTACCCTATGTTGCGCCTCTTGTATTTCTATTCACTATAGGACTCTATCCTCTTTGATATGACGAAGAGTTCTGCCGGATCTTGATTCTAACTATCTTCATCACTACACTTGCGCACCTCCCCTAGATCGTAGGAATCCTAGTATTGTCTATTTATAAAAAAGCTTGTTTAAAGTTTTTAACGTAGTTTGATAATTATGCTGATGTGTTTTATTGTTTTTCACATAGGTATGGAGTTATTAAGCAATCAGTTATGCACATTAGAGAATATGCTTTTGTTGCATTTATTACCTCTTTGCATATTTAGTACTTCACTATATTAGCTTATATCAATTTTAATATGTATCTATGTATGTTACAACATCCCCTTCATTTGAAATTTATGGATTATGGATTATTGTAATATATAACAATTAGTCAGTTCAACAATGGTTTGAGAGCCAATGAGATAATATAATCATGTTTTCTTTAACTTTCAAAAAAAAATAAAAAAATATATATATACTGTATGGTTACTGCATATATGTAATAGCTTAGAGGCAATATGTATATATATATATATATATATATATATATATATATATATATATATATATATATATATATATACATATCCTTCTGCTCATGATTTCTAACTTCTCCTTATCTCTGACTTATTTTATACATATTTTTGACCTGCTATAGGCTGTTGTATATAAGTTGTTTCCTCTGTATTATCTTCCAGCTTGTAAAATTATTTACATGTTTCCTCCTCTAATGATTAATCAGTGTGGATTTAGCATGTAACAGGTTAATAGGGGTGTGTTCTGACACCAGCCAATAGCCGGCTAATAAGTCCCTTTTTAAACTGCACTCACCTGTGCCTCCTTAGGTCTATGAATACGGCTACCTCCAAAATGCGCAAGACCATTTTATTGCTATGTGTTTCCCGTGTAACTTTTCAAAAATGGAATAATAAAGCTGATACTTTTTTACTTTTGATATGGGATTATCACCTTTTTTTCGCAATCCTCAGGATTGGTGGGTCATGGACAAGGAAATCCTGTGGAGTAAGACAAACGCCGAACAGCTTTGGGTAGTGCTTGTGAACTTGGAACACAAGCTGCAGCAACGGTTCTGGGGCTAGGTACAGTGAACTTACAGTGAGCAGTAGGAGTACACGGTTTAACTCTGTTTCCGCAAAGTGGATGCTCGCAAAAGGAGAAAGCCGACGTATGAAGTCTACACTCTTTGGGTGAGTGAAATATTGAGCATAAAATATATATAACTCCCCTGGATACCGTATGCATGTTTTTGTTTGCCCTAAGGACTGCTTTAAATGACACACGGTTTGTGTTTCTAGTGAAGCGCCAGAACTTTCTTTTTTTCTTGAACTTATATATTGATTGTTACTATTACTTTGATTTTCAAATTACCTTTTTTGGTGGGAAGGGGCCCAAAACAAAATCTTGCACCAGGGCCCTCTGTTCAATAGGTCTGCCACTGCTGCCAGTATGCAGTTTTAGTTGTTGGTTTTAGTTTTTTAGGTTTTTTTCCAGAAGTGTAGTGATCCTTGTCAACCCTCCCACCTCCCTGATCCCCCAAATAGCTCTCTAACACTCCCTCTTCCACTAATTGTGGCCATCTTTAGTACAGGCAGCTATCTGCCAGTACCCATAAATACTTTATTTTTTATTTTATTTTATATAAAAAAAAATATTCTCTGTAGTGTGGTGGTCCATCGTTATCTAGGACCCCCATCCCACCTTGTATTCCCTTGGACACATCCCTTCCTCTTCCTTTATTTTTTTCTGCAGTGTAGGGCCCATCCTACTCCCACCCCCTCCCTCTTCCCACCCCTTTCACTGCTGGAATGCCCACCCACCTGCTGGTTTGCTTCCCACACCACCTGCCCACACCAGCAGATGATCATTACAGATGGTGACATACACAGTTTCACCGTCTGTAACGATTAGGCATCAGCCTTTATATGGAACCGAAGCACCGATCGTGCTGTGGTTCCATATGTAGGCAGATGCCTGGAGCTCAGGAACTCCAGCTCTCGGCTGTAACTTTACAGATGAGAATACTGGAGCTTCCTTCAGGTCAGACATATATATATATACGTCATGTGGTTAGATAGGCAAAGTACCGCATGATGTTTTTTAATGTCCTATTGGTTAAGGAGTTAACTAAAAACTTATATGGAGTAGATGTGTGAGAAAGTGAGGAACTTACAATATCGCGAACGCACAATAACGTATCGTCCATAGAATTCAATGGAGCAACAAAAGTAGAAAAAACATCCTACTTATTATTATTATCAGGTATTTGTAGAGTGCCAACAGATTCCACAGCGCTATAAACATAGGCGGTATACAAGGTAACATTTATAGGGGTTCAAATGGGTGGAGGTCCCTGCCGAGAGTTGAACTGGTAAAGAAGCAAAAATAAATTGACACTGTGACAATAATATATATAGGAATTAAAGGATTAAATTATCCCTGGTGCTCACCCTTGAACTAATATATAGTATCATAAAAGGAGGGGGGAAGAAGGACAAGAAGGGGTTAAATAGCACTCATTCCAATTCGTATTGTAATGCTGTTGAAAAGTGATTCAACTATAAGAATAGACTAATTTAAAAACTTAAATTTTATTGTTCACTTATTAAAATGTAATGTTACCACTAGTAATATAGTCCTAATATATCAGATTGAGTCTCCCAATAACCAAATAATGCGGCGCACCACAGAAAGAAAGGAAACACAGTGCAACCACCCCTCTGTATTCCTGGCGGTATCAGGATACCCCGGCTTCAGGTGACAGGGATGGCCAAAAAAACTGAGTTCCTAAGGTAGCCGCAAGCTAGAGAATATTAAAAACAACCATTCACACCATCACACAAACGCATTTCGGCAGAGTAGCGGCCTTTCTCAATGTGTTTTAAAATTGATGTGTTTTAAAATTTGTCAATTTTAAATGTTGCTTATGTAGATTAAGGACAGAATAGTAAGAGTTCAAGATGAACTTGTAGTGAAGAAAGTCAGCTGAACTTTAAGATTTTCTCCAGTATCGCTCAGCAGTACGGGAACATCTGCGTAGGTACTGTGTCAAGGACCGATGTAAGGGTGGAGTTTTAGTGGCAGATAGATTCATCAGAGCATAATAAGGAGGGTATGGAAGAGAGGAGAGGTTCAAGAGAGCTAGTGAGCTGTTTCTGATCTAATGACTTGATGCTTCTGTGAAGTTTGGTCTGAGCGGTAGAAGGAGGGAGAGTTGTAGGGAGGGATGTGATGTTACAAGTGAGGGGATGATGGTCCAAAAGAGGAAAAGGTGAGTTTGTGAAGTTTGAGAGTGCATCTATAGCTGAAAATCAGATCAAGGAAGTGATGATCTTTGTGAGTGAGAGAGTCAGTCCATTGAGACAGGCCGAAAGAGGAAGTGAGTTGCAGAAGTTGTTTTGCAGAGGAGGCAGTGGGGTTGTCAACAGGGAGGTTGAACTCACCAAAAATGAGGGCAGGGATGTGTCTGAGGAAAGGAAATAAGGTAGCCAGGCAGCAAAGTGATCTAGAAATAAAGTTGATGAGCCAGGGGGGCGGTATATGACTGCAACACTTATAGAGAGGGGAGAGAATAAGCGAATCGTGTGTGTTTCGAATGAAGAAAATATGCGGGAAGAGAAGGGCTGTATTTGCTGAAAGGTGCAACTAGAGTAAAGTAAAATGCCAACATCACCTCCTTGTCTATTATCAGACCTAGGAGTGTGGCTGAAGTAAAGATCCCCATGTAACAGTGCAGTGGTGGAAGCTGTGTCTGAAGAAGAGAGCCAGGTTTCTGTGAGAGCCAGAAGATTGAGAGAGTGGGAGATAAAGAGGTCATGGATAGAAGTGAGCTTGTTGCAAACAGAGTGAGAGTTTCAGAAAAGTAGTTTGTTGTAGAGACAAAGGGGCATATTTATCAAGCTCTGTATCTGCAGTGGGCGGTATTGCGCCAGCAGTTCACCATAACTGCTGGTGCAATGATAAATGCAGAGAGCATATTCTGTCGGCATTTATCGATGTGCAGCTGACGTGATCCGCAGTATCGGATCATATATGCTCACACGTTCTTAAATAGGCCACAAAAGGTGGCAAAAAAAGAATATAAAGATATTGAGCATTTTTACAAAATAGTCAAACAATGATTAAACACAGAATTACAACAGAACTTGCCTTGTCCCTTGTTCATTCCTTGTAATAATTCTTTTGCACAATTCTTAGTGTGTCACTTATAAATGTTCACTTAAGATATGTGAACAGATGATGTTACAATACTGCAATGCTCACCCCAGCAATGCTTTCCCTATAGCAGTGTTAAATTTATAGGCCAGAGCATTCAGCTGATTGCAATAAATTAGATTATGACAAAGAAGGTCAATAGGCCAATTGGGAAAATTTGATTCAGGGTGAGATAAGTTGAGAAAACAGACAATATTATTTGGAGGAGGCTGGGGTTATACAATTAGTGAAATTATAAATTTAGGAAGTATCACAAGTATTGACAAGGTTTGAACATCACATAGATAAAGACAAGATATCAGCAGTGTAAATACATAACATTTCACATACTACAGAAACGTACCAAAAGAGAGACTTAAGAGTACAATTCACAAAGAAAACAAGGATTTTGGCAGGGGTTGAATGCAGGACTCATTTCACGTACCAAAAGAGAGACTTAAAGGGACAGTGAACCCAAATTTTTTCTTTCGTGATTAAAATAGAGAATGTAATTTTAAGCAACTTTCTAATTTACTCCTATTATCAATTTTTCTTCGTTCTCTTGCTATCTTTCTTTGAAAAAGCAGGCATTAAAAGCTATTTTTTGGTTCAGACCCTGGACAGCACTTCTTTATTGGCCGGTTAAATTAATCCACCAATCAGCAAGAACAACCCAGGTTGTTCACCAAAAATAGTCCGGCATCTAAACTTACATTCTTGCTTTTCAAATAAAGATATCAAGAGAATGAAGAAAATTTGAAAATAGGAGTAAATTAGAAAGTTGCTTAAAATTGCATGCTCTATCTGAATCACGAAAGATAAAATGTGGGTTCAGTGTCCCTTTAAGAGTACAATTCACAGAGAAAACAATGATTTTGGCAGAGGTTGAATGCAGGACTCAATTCACGTACAAAAAGAGAGACTGAAGAGTACAATTCACACAAAAAATAAGGATTTTGGCAGGGGTTTAATGCACGACTCAATTCACGTACCTGAAAGCAGTTCATCGCATATAATCAAGTGCGCTAACCAGACATGAAAATATGAATATTTCCCATTCCAATGTTCCTCACATAGAAGAACGCTGTGGGGTATTTGTAATGAAAATCATTTTGCAAGTGGGTGGCCATTTTACATTTTATTTGAAAGAAGAGGATTATGGCTTTTAAATAAATAAAATGGTGCTGTATTTAAGAATGATGGATATGCCTGGAAGCATTTTCAGTCAATGGAATGAATACTCTATAAGAGTGATACATGATTCATGTTATTGAAGAATCTATAAATAAGTATCAGAAAAGTGGGAAGTTCTATTCTACACAAATTGTCACAGGCATTCATTTTATCCTTCATTCTATTGCTTACACCTCAGTATATTAATAGTTAACTACAAAGTTTACTTTAAATCATGGAGTTATGTTTCTGTGGTACATAAAGCTATCTAATGTTTTTAGCAATATAATGTGTTACCCTATATGGTAACTACTCATATAAAAATAGAAACTATTGTTGTTAATGTTTTCTTATTAAAACTAGTACATTATATATGTAATCCTTAAAACATGTGACTTTTTGCTTTCAACTCAAAGGGGTAGATTTACCAAGCAGCGGATGCTGCTTTCTACGCCCAGCATTTCAGGCTCACCTGAAATGGAAGTTAAAATGCAGCGGTCGTAAGACTTTTAGGTGACGGACTGCAATCATTCCGGGGTGATTGACACCCCCTGCTAGCAGCTGATTGGCTGCGAGAGTGCAGGGGGCAGCATTGCACAAGCATTTCACTAGAAATGCTTGTGCAATGTTAAATGCCGGCAGCGTATGTCCACCCGGCACTTGGTAAATTGACCCCAAAGCATAGTGTGATACACATCTGACTTTTCAACATCAAATCATTGAGAAAGCTTAAACAAACATATTAAAGAAGTCATAATCAAATATAAAATGTCTTTCTTCTCACATATATTACCTATACTTTGCCATCTGTGGAAAATTTTCATGGGAGGGGCAAAAATGCTTAAAGGGACATTCCAGACAAAATTGAAATTTTGCATTTCAGTTTTGGATAGAAACATTTGTATAATATAAATGTATTAGCAAAATGCTTCTAATAAAAGCCATATCTGTTTCAAAAGTGTATTTAAGTATGTGCCGTGCACCAGCATTTTAAACACAGCACTTGCTCAGAGAGCCTAATTAGCTTGTACCATCTGGTAATTTGTTAATTGCGAAAAATGATACAAGCTCCACTGGCACTCTGAGCAGCTGCAATATTTAAAATATTGGTGCACTATCTAGCTATGCTTAAAGGAACATGAAACACAACTTTCTTCTATACTTCTGTTATCTATTTTGCATCATTCTCTTGATATCCTTTGTTGAAAAGCATATCTAGATACGCTCAGTAGCTGCTGATTGGTGCTGAACATAGATGCCTCATGTGATTGGCTCAACAATGTGCATTGCTATTTTTTCAGCAAAGGATGTCTAAAGAATGAAGCAAATTAGATAATAGAAGTAAATTGGAATGTTGTTTAAAATTGTATTCTCTATCTGAATCATGAAAGAAAACTTTTGGGTTTAGTGTCCCTTTAACATGCACGTGCAGAGAAAATTTGTAAAACTAAAACATAATAACTTTTACTAGAAGCATTTTTGCCAATACGTGTATATTGCAAATATGTTCTATTCAAAGATGTAATAAATCTATGTGCATTTAAATTTTGACTGGAATGCCTCTTTAAACATAACAATAGCAGTGGCAATATGTGTTGTAACTGTAAAGAATTTCTTGTTGTACACATGAATAGCCCATAATAAGTGGCTTATTGGTTTCAAAAGAGTGACTCAAGTGGGAGCCAATATTTTATTTTCAAATTTTATAGCGTAACAATATTATTTAAAGTATAGGAGAAAAACATAACAATATGACTGAGGATTTGGGTTAGAAAAACAGAGCAGAATTTCCCCCTTTATCCAAAAATGTAGATTCTATGACCAGATTTAATTACATATATAGACATATAATTCATTGTTAACTGGGCACAAGTTTATAAATTTTACTTTCTTTCTTGCCATTTCCAATTTAAATATCATTTGCAATTGTCCAAGGTAAAGAGCCTAGATGGCAACATGCCTATGGGAAAAAAAGGAGTGAGAATGAAAGTGCTGGGCTCCAGATTAGCCTGGAACGCCTTAAGGGTTAAGGATTCAGGGAGGAGGAGTGTGTGTGGAGCTGAGGGTTAGATTTGCAACAATGTTGCAGATCTAAGGGAGGGGTCTCTACTCACAGTTAAGAAGGGGATTCTGGGAGTTTGAGGCCCTCTTTCTGTTCTGGATCATCACCGATCTTCACGTAGCTGAGAGATTTTCATTGCTTCAACATGGATAGGTCTCGCAGATCTTCTCTTCCTCCACTGCAGTTCAGGGATGAGGCTTCATTGTCAGGACGCAGAACACCTAGGGAAAAAGAGATGAGTGAACATGAAATTGTACCCCTTTCCCCCAGGGCCCAAGGGTCCTCACTGAGACTAGGCCATCGTTCCCTCCAATCCCATCTACACATTAGTGATACTAGGGGGTATTAGAACACCCAGCAGAGGTCTCTGCAGGGTTTAGGGGCCCACAGGATACATGTGGTTCAATGGTGGAGAGGGGCTTATGGTTTCAATGGGGCCTACCTCCTGGCCAAGCGCCAACCAGGACGCCTCTGGGGCCGGGATAGGAGGCCTCAATGGTGCAGGTGCTGTGGCCCCTTTATTTTCTCAAACCCTGGTCAATTTAGGGGCTCTGCAGCAGGGACAACTAGCAACTGTGTGGTCGCTGGTTCAATCCCTGTCTGCAGTGTTAGGCCCAGTTTTTGCAGGCCCTGGGCTTGCATCTGGCCTTGGGCCTGTTCCGGATTGCGGGCCTATGGTGGGTCCCGGGTCTTCTATGCCCCACAACACTCCGCCTCAGGGCACTTCGGATGGCAGATTGCCATCAGCAGAGGGGCCTCAAGCAGTGCTCGCCTGTGGCGACGGGCTCACATGCGGGCCTGCATCACAGGCGACAATGGAGCCTACCGCCACACTACCAATGGTGGTGGCCCCCTCTCCCGCCCACTTCCCCTGGCTAGCGGAGCAGCGATGGGGCATCCGTTGTGGAGCCCTTTACTCACAAGTGCCGCCGTGGCTCCGCCCACTTCCAGTTAACCGGCGGGCAGAACTTCCGGTCGGGGCCAGGGAAGAGGACGCTCTAACTCGGCCTGGAGAGGAGCTAAAGTAAGCGCTCTCTCCACATCCCTATCTCCTTAAGGTAGGAGGGGGTGCTGGCCGAAGGGTGGGAGGGACAGGTCATGTTGGTGGTTGAGCGCAGCGAGCAGCAGTTGCGCAGGCGCAGTGGGTCTTTGCAAACAATTTACATAGGAAGGGGGGCAGGCATGATGAGCCCTGGGCCTTACGGTCTAAGGGACACAGGGTCATATTTTCAGGGACAAGGCTCTGGACATAGACTTATTAATGAAACGCCAACATCACAGGCACTTAGCCTTAATAGGGGTAGGCAGCATTATTATGGAGGGCCAGACAGCGATTTCTCCAGGGGGGACACCACTTTAGGCACTCAGGGGAGCAGGAGGGAACTAGGGGTACCCCGTATGGTGCATGTGAGAGAAGTGTGCATGGTTCCTCCATTCCTCCAGTGGCCAGTATTCCTCTCCTTTCTATGTTTCCACAGATGGATGGTCAGGAGGTTTCCCGCCCAGTTCCCGGCGAGGCAGCAGCGACATCAACGCCAATAGCAGCAGGAGCATAGGCAGCGGACGGAGCAATAGCTGAGACGTCGACATCAGGACAGCTGCAGGTGGTGGATGGTGAGCAAACATGGGAAGCAGGGTCTCAGGATGAGGGGGATTCTAGCTCGCCTGGGTCTAGCTCAGAGAGTGACAGCGCCTTACATAAAAAAGGGGAAAAGAGGATGTATAGGATGCTTAGAACACTAGTGTCCGATAGGAATAAGGCACACAGTCGAGGTAATAAGGTCGCAAGCGAGAACGCTGTAGTGGTAGCCAGTGTGGCGCCGGCGGAGGGCCTAGTTTTGCAGGCAAACAAGAGGAAGTCGGCGTTAGAGGGGGATTCGTTTTCATTTACCATTGATTTGCTATTTGAACACCTCAAATCGAAGATGGTAGAGAAAATACAGAACATGAAATATGTCAACATCTTTGAGCTTTCGGCTGAGGCTCAAAACCAAAAGGAGATGGCGGAAGATGGGACAGGGCCAAAAAAGCTTAAAAGGCCTGACTCATATGAGGAATGGGTGAGCTGTTTCAGGGTACTGGCGTCCTGCTACTTAGCAAGGTGGCCAGACCAGGGGACAGACATCCTTAAATACCAGGACACAATTGAGAGGGTATATAAATGTCATAAGGAAGGTGCTTGGAGGGATTATGAAATGGGGTACCATAGGAAAATGGCAACGAACCCAGCCCTATCTTTTGGTGACATTGAAATGTCCTTGTGGTCATAGCTGGGACCGGAGGTGGCAGCTGCCCCTCCCCCCCCCCCCCCGCGGCAGGCGCTCAGTCCTTTCGGACGGGGCTTCGGGCCCGCAGGAAGGGGTGGGAGTGCTGGAAGTACCAGGAAATGCATGTGAAAAGGGAACCGCCTGTTCCTTTCGGCACGTCTGCCGATACTGCAGGGGCCAGCATCCGGGTATCGAATGCTCCAAGAAGCGAGACCCGCCTGGCGAGCATGGGGGCAGTAAATCAGCAGCGTCAGGGAAAGGCAGCCACCCCGTTGAAGGTGGGCATCCTTGAAACATGGTTAGCATGGTATCCGGACCAGGCAGCGGCAGGATTGTTGCTGTCGGAGATAAGGGAAGGTTTCCTTATCCCAGTGGGGGGCTGGGTGAAATTATCGCGATTGCATCATAATTTAAAGTCTGCATATCAGTTCCCACAAGTAGTAAGGGAAAAATTGAATAAAGAAGTGGGTCTGGGTCGCATGGCGGGGCCTTTCCCACAACCACCGATACAGGGCTTGGTTGTGTCCCCGTTAGGGGTGGTCCCGAAGAAGGAAAAGGGAAAATTTTGCCTAATTCAACACCTTTTGTTTCCGAAAGGTAATTCGGTCATTTGAATCTGCAGTGGATATTGTGCGAGGGGCAGGCGTGGGAGCACTGATGGCGAAGCTTGATATAGAATCGGCTTTTAAGCTCCTACCTATCAACCCAGCATCTTTCAGACTAATGGGCTGCCGCTTCGACGGGGAATACTATGTGGACATGTGCTTCCCTATGGGTTGCTCGATTTCATGCGCCTATTTCGAGGCATTTAGTTCATTCCTCCACTGGGCAGTGTCGCAGTATACAGGTTCAGGTAACATCGCCCATTATTTGGACGATTTCTTGTTGGTGGGGGCACCGCATTCCACCCAATGTGCCAAGCTAATGCGGGGCATGACTGAACTCATGAGTAGGTTCGGAGTGCCTCTGGCAGCAGACAAATCGGAGGGCCGTGTACTCTATTGACTTTCCTGGACATAGAGATAGACTCTGAGGCGGAGCTCTGTCGATTGCCTGAGGATAAGCTGGCACGGTTGCTGGACACAGTGCGCAGGACTAGGAGAGCTCAATTTACCGAAGATTAGAGGTGCACCTGGGAGGCTCTAAGCATCAAAGGGCAAGGATTACTATCTCGGAGGAGATGAAGGAGGACTTAGGGGTATGGGAAGTATTTCTCACTGAGTTCAATGGAATTTGCATTTGGCAAAGGCCAGCAGAGTCGAATCAATTGCTCCATCTGTTTACGGTTCCGGGGGGTATGGGACGATGCTGGGGGAAGACTGGAGTGCAGAGGCGTGGCCTTCCAATTGGGTACAAGCCGGTCTGACCAGGAATTTGTGCTTCCTGGAGCTGTTCCCAATAATTGTGGCAGTAGAACTGTGGGTGGGCAAATTGGCTAATAGGGCAGTGATTTTCTGGTGCGATAATCAGAGCGTGGTTTATTCCATCAACCGCCTAACCGCTACTTCCCCGGGAGTGGTTAGGCTGATCAGGCATTTAGTGCTATGTTGCCTGCAGTATAATATTAATTTTGCAACAAAACACGTGCCAGGAGTAAAAAATGTTATGGCGGATGCGCTGTCTAGGGGGAAGTGAGATGAATTCAGGAAGGTGGCTCCTAGAGCATCTCCTCATGGCATGCCTTGCCCATTTTATCTCTGGCAGCTCGGTTACCCTGGGAATACGTCTTTCCGCTAGTTCAGGCCTTGTTGGCTCCAGCGACGTGGAGGGCTTACGTGAGGCATTGGAACGAATGGCAAGCATTCTGCAGGAGTAAACAGATACCGTGCCATCGGGCTTCACAGGTAACACTTTTTGAGTGGCTGGTGTCCATGCGAAAAAGGGCAATTAAGATATCACTAATACAAGGGAAATTGGCGGCATTGTCCTTCTTCAGCAAGTTCTTTCAGTTGAGAGACTTTACGGGAACCTTTCTGGTCAGGCAGTCTGTAAGGGGTTGGGGCCACAGAGAGTTACAGAAAGGGGATATTAGGGAGCCTATTACAATGCCTCGCCTTATTAGATTAATGCAAGTTTTGGAGGAAGTTTGCCAGAATTCAAATTGCTGTTTAGGGCAGCTTTGCATTGGCATTTCACGGCGCCATGCGAATGAGCGAATTGGTCTCCCCCTCGTTCAAAGTAAAGCAGGCAGGAGTGCAGAGTCAGCATGTCAGGCTGTCTGAGGGGTCGGTACTGCTATTCATACTGAGATCAAAAATTGATCAGGAGGGGAAAGGAGTGTGGTTGCATCTCCCAAAATCGGGGGATTGCAGGGCATGCCCGGTGGCGCTACTGAATGCATTTGCGGCCCAAACGTCCGGTAGGGGGAGGTCCATTCCTAATCCACCAGAATGGACTAGGGCTAACTAAGTTTCAATTTCGCAGGGTGTTAGCTAAAGCAGTAGCAAAGGCCGGCTTGACTCGGCTCATATAGCCCCACATTCCTTTAGAGTGGGCACGGCAACCACTGCAGCCACGTTGAGTTGGTCAGCAGATAGGATTAAGGCACTGGGGCGGTGGAGTTTGTAGTGCTATAAAACCTATGTTAGGCCTACAGAGGACCCAGCCTATTGATATAGGGTTGGGAATGCTTGGGGTAGGGTCGCAGTCAGGGTTTGCGATTTGTCGATTGGGTTTTAACATGGTGCTGTGTTTTTACAGGTAAAGGCAGGGCCCCCAAAAAGCTCTGGATCATCGGCCATTCGTTTGTTCATTGGGCCTCGATCAGAGCTCTAGCAGTCCCGGATGGGAGCCGGCTCGGCTTTTACCCCTCCCGGGCATCCGTCAGGTGGCTAGGGCTCAGAGGGCTTTGCTGGCACGAACTACCGGCGCTAATCCAGGAGGCTCACCGGAGGTGGGGTCGTCCCAACATTTTAGTGATACATCTAGGGGGCAACAACTTGGGTGCTTTGCCTACCCTTGAGTTAATTAATATCATGGGGGCTGATATCAGATGGCTGCACGCGTGGTTGCCTGGTGTGAAAGTAGGGTGGTCTTATATCATTCCTAAATTGCATTGGAGGCATATGGCAAGTCACAAGGAAGCATTTGGGGTCAGAAAAAAGATAAATAGGGACGTGGGCAAGATAGTTTCAGAATTGGGAGGTTTCGTAGTGAGGCACTCTGACATCTCGGCCGGGGACAAAAGTCTTTACAGAAAAGATGGAGTTCATTTGACAGAAGTGGGCTTAGATAGATTTAACATTAATATTAAGAAGGCCCTAGCAGTCATAGTATAAAAAAAAAATTGTTAGGTTATCATTACATGTTAGTGGTTGGCGGCAAGAATTTGTCGGGGCAGCTATCTTCTTGTGGTGGGCGGTAGCATCCCAGGCGGAAGATAGAAAGCGGGGAGGAGTGACAGCCATTGCAAGGGGCGTGATGTACCAAGGCGCGTGCTTGGGGAAAGCGCCTCCTGGGTTGCGGAGGGCCAAACAGCTCGAGTTTTATCCTTCTATCTGGTACCGCGTTGTAGCCGGGCTCCGCTTTGTTTCTGTTTGCCTGTGAGGCTGCTTCTCGCTTCATATGGGTTTATATAGTTAGACATTGCCGCTCAACAGTTAAGTTAAGGTTAAGAGTTTATAGTCATTTACCCGTACCCAGGTAAATGAGTTATAGTTAAGAGTTATAAGAAGGCCTTGATGCATTATAATAAAACCATACAAGGAGTGCCTTTTATTAATAAAACGACCTGCACGGTCTTACCTCCATCTGGTTGTTGTGTCTTTATTTCTTAATTAGAGTTAAGTAATGTGTACATGCCGCACCCGCACGACATTGGACCTTTAATCCCTTATGAAAGTGCAGGGTTCCAGATTAACAGAGAACAATTAAAATCTAAAGCGCCAGTACAGGCAAAATATACCCAAGAAAAAGAGAGCATGCAATTTAGTGTTTATATAAAAAATAATTTATTCTTCAACAAATGTCACAAAAAGAACCTAAAAATAAAAATATGTATAACATGAGATGAAAATCTCCTAGGTATAAATTAAACCTTATACAAGAATTCAGACAATAAAATATGTGATTGGCCAATCTCTATTAAAATGTGAGTAATCTATAAAAGCATTTACACAAGGAAAATTACAAATATATTGTAGGTTACTAATGTAAGCAACTAGAACTGTATGTATCAGAATATCAAGCAATTTGTAACACAATATCTATCATCAAATTATCTACTGATAATCTAAGAGTATGTGCGCTAAGTGCATAAACCAAATAGCTTCCGTTAAATATGGCTGTCAGCATATCAGTGAAATGTCCACAAAGGTGCAAATGAATATGAGTGATTTACTGGTATCCGTGATTCCTTTAGTGTAGCACAGTGTTTTTTAGTGCTCTAATGGATCCACTAGAAACTACAGGTACCTGTTTAAGTGATCCTTTTAAGTTCAGCTCTTAGAATGGAATGAGCTGTCTTCTTTGTCCGATGTCACCTTTTAGAAGAAAATGCCTCCAAAATAAGACAAGCAGTGTAACTGTTTTTGCTGATCTTGAAGCCGCGCTGTAAACCCCAGCTACAAACACTTCTGTCTCTTGCTCAGTTCTCTCCTATACCGGTTAGGGCGCTGATTAGCTTAGTATTATGGGAGTGTCTGGTTTGAGCTGTGGGGTGCCGGCTCTACAGCTGATCCTTTCTTTTCTTCCTCTTGATGCACACTAGGAGATCCGCAACGCGTTTCCGCTGAAATTACTTCAGCCTTTGTCAAGCTTGATCTCCTTTGAATCCTATGGCTTTAAATAGCCCTCCTTCCATTTCAATTGGTTAGGAATTTCAGCCAATGTGTGTCTAATTGGCTTCAGCCAATATGTGTCTAATTGGCTCAGAAATGTTTGTTAAACATTTATAAACATTATATTTCTTGAATTTATGTATATTCAGATATTGTATATTTGGTAAGTTCTAATAATTAGTCATAAACATGTATTTCTCTGAGATTTAAAATTGAATGATTGTATAAGATTATGAGAGATATTTTCAACAAACGTTGATAAAAGAACTAAGATGAAAAAAAAAAAAACAAAAAAAAAACTTAATTTTGTTAAACAAAACATTTAAGATATTGAGGTTGGAATTAGTCATAAACAAGTATCTCTCTGAAAACTAACATTTGATTAATTATATAAGATTGTAAGAGATATTTTCAACAAACGTTGATATTTTCAACAAACGTTGATACAAGATCTAAGATGATAAAAAAAAAAAAAAGTTTATTTTTGAAAAACTAGTCTCAATTGTAGAGATATTTAGGTTGGAATTCAGAGATGTCCTTGGTAAGGACTAAATGCTACACAATGGTCTAAATTTGTGGAAAAAAGGTGGTGAAAACAATATATATGATAAAATTTGAAAAAAAGTTTTTAAAAGAGGATTGGGATAATTTCACTAATGTAATACAGTTTATACTGATTTGTATATAACTTTTCTCTAGAATTTCCAGCTTCTATTTTTATAGAAGGTCCTAAATTTTGATATAATTTTAAATATATTTTGATTTTATTTAGGTTTTTTTTTTTTTTTTGTAATTTATTTTTTTATTGAGGTTGAAATAGCAAATATACAACAGTCTCAGCAACAGGTAACACTTCACAATACACATTGAACTGACATGACATGACAATTTAGGCACCTCAGTTTTGAAATCTTGTAGGTTCACAGTGTCCTCAGGTAAACAGGTCCAATCAAGGGACCACAAGGCTAACAAAACAATTGAGGGCATGTTAATGGAGATAATAGTAGACAGTTGCAGTTTCAGCATTCACAGAGTTAATACAAATTCTGGAGTGAACACACAATATCAAAATAGAGAAATATAAACCTAGTTAGCTATCAACACTGAACAGGTATATAAGTATAGACATAAATAAGACTATTATCATGGATACTTTACAGGGGAGCAGGAAACATAAACAAGCTTAAGTTTCCTGTAGTGGAACCCCGAGAGCCATTTTACATAAATGCATGGGAAAGACAGGGTCATGGCTCTGCGGGTTGGACTACACTCTGTCAAAAAAGTATGCGGAGGAGAGAAGACTCAACCCTAACCGCACAAAAATGGGGGGGGGGCAGAGAACAGTCCAGCAATGTCATATTTTTCTGTTGCTAGTTAGTATAGCCAACACATTAAACAGTCCTAGATGCACCCAAGAGAAAAATAGAGTATTATCATGGAGATTTAACATCAATTCACACAGAAGAATTAACTAGTTTAACACACTTCATAGTTATTTAGCTTGGCTTTGATATGCAGAGGCAATACAATATGTCTGCAGGAAACTCGCACCGCAAGCAGAACAGAGCGAAACTCCTGCGTTTACAATACAATTAAATAACCATGAATTCACATTAGTCAGTAAAACAACTGTAAGAGAGATATCCTACACATGCAAAAATAGGTGGTTACCTAAACATTCTATCCAACACTAGTTCAGACAAAATAGCTAAGTGACAATACAATCTTATTACTTGAAATAAAGCACTGCAGTATGGGTAATGATCAATCCAAAATGATAATACAAAAGCAGGCACTGGTACACAGAAATTTCTGACAGGCTTGTAGTTTAGGATATTTAGCTAAATGGCAAAGCTTATATAGGAATGAATAAGTTGTGGGAACTGCATGGTTTCAGGGCATACATTATTATGAATGCAGGATCGCCACCCTTACCAGATCTGACAGTATATCTTATAGTACAAACAATTTGCAAAAATACACATGGTAGCAAAACTTCATAGTAGAGAGGACCCAATAATAAAATACAGCACTTAATGAAGGCTAGGCACACAGAAATGGGAAACATGGTAACATTGAACAATAAATTTATGGAGCTCACAAGCGTGTCCTAAGCAAATGAACAGGATCAAGGTGCAAGTTCAAGTATCAGGCCCCTAGGCCTTCATAGCGAGCCACAGCAGGTATCTTCAAAAATTATTATTATTTGGGATCATAACAGTGTGTTCATAGAGAGAGTGTCCCATCCGCAGCTGTTCCCTCAGACACCAACACCCTTTCAAAGCCACTAACCCTCACCTATCCAATGCCAGTCCGGAGACCCTGAGGAGCATGACGCCGTAATGATAGCAAAGGCAGTATTACAGCAGAGTAACAACACTGCAAATCCAGGCAGCGGGAGAAAAAAGCCCAACCGGTAAAGTAACTTGCCTCCGAAGTCGCAACCATCTGTGTAGGTATAATCGCAGGCTTTTCTCCACTCCACTCAGGGACCTCAGTTACAGCTCTGCCCCCAGCTGTCTCCTCCTGCGGGGGTGCACAGGTTGCATTCAGTGCACGGGCTCCAGTCACAGCTCCCTGGTCTGAAGTGTGTGTCAAGTTACCGCCGCTCCCTTGCACTGAGGCGGCTGTTGACAGGCAGGCTAACTCCAACAGGTGACAGCGGGCTGAAGTCTCCTGGATAGGCCCCATAGGTATGTCGGGTGTCACTGCCGCGGGTTCATAGGTCTCAGTGCCATCTTCTTCCACATCTCGGTGACTGGCAATTAGAATAAGCCGGTCTAGCCTGTGCAGCAGCTTATTGTGGTATTCCTCAAGAAGGGCTAAAATAGCCATGCAGGATCCACCATGATCCAGCCTCTTCGCAGCTAGGCCGCAGCAAGCTGCCCTGGCAGTGGGGTGTGAGCTTTTCAGAGACTTTTTAATCGATATCCTGCTGACTTTGGGATAATCCTCTGCTTAGTTATAGTGTTTTGGGGTTGAAGTAATAGTGTTCCCCTTGCTAAAAAACAAGATTAAATCAACTTTATCTCTTTTCCTCTGTGGAGCTCTTTTCTTGTGCTGCTACCCAGCTCGACGGTTAGCTCCGCCCCCCTTTATTTAGGTTTTTAAGAAGCAGTTCAGGTTAAAATCTAAGTTTAACCCTTTAGGCTTTAGGGTTTGTAATTCAAATATCCATTTGGCTTCTTTTTGCAGGAGTGCATCGGATAAATTACCACCCCTCTTTTTTTCTTTTAATTTAGTTATCGCTGTGAAGTTAAAATATTTCAAATTGTTATTGCAACACATCCTAAAATGTTTCGCGATAGGTAGATCTTTATTGCGTTCCTTTTCCGAATTTTCTATGGAGTTTAGGTGTTCCCTAATTCTTTCCCTTCGTGTTCTCTCTGTCTCTCCTACATACTGTTTTTCACATTTTTTGCATGTAATAAGATAGATAACGTTCGTGTCCATACACCTGATGGTTTCCTTAATTTTATAATCTTTCTTTGTTATGTTTGATTTAAAGCTTTTTGTTTTAATTGAATGTTTACATGCTTTGCATGATATGCATGGGTAAAACCCTTGTAGTTTTTCGCCTAAGATCCCTCTTATAGTATTGTTATTTTTATTTTTAAAAGTTGGTGCAAGTTTGCTTTTTAGTTTATTTGCTTTTTTATAAACAAATTTTGGCTTATCTGGAAGTTTTTCTCCTAAATGAGGATCAGATTTAAGAATTTTCCAATGGTTTTTTATTATTTTTTCTACTTTGATCCTATCTTCACTATACTCTGTTATAAAGGGTAGGAAGATTTCTTCGTTATTTATTGAAGTAGTTGTCTTTGGTTTGTATTGTAAAATCTCTTTTCTATCTAGATTCACAATTTTTTGTCTTTCTGTTTCTATGGTCTCTTCTAAGTATCCTCTTTCTAAAAATTTATTTTTTAGTATTTTTGACTGTATTTCAAAGTCTTCTTTCTCGTTGCAATTTCTTTTTAGTCTTAGGAATTGACTCTTAGGTATGTTTGCTTTCCACCTTTTTAAGTGACAGCTACTTTCATGGATGAAATTGTTAGCGTCTACTTCCTTAAAGTATGTTCTGGTTGATATTTTTTCGTCAATAATGTTGATTTCAAGGTCTAAATAATGAACTACATTAGCGCTGATATCAGCAGTGAACTTCAGATTTAGATTGTTAGTATTCATGTTTTCTAAACAGATTGTTAGTTCCTCTCTAGTTCCACTCCATATGAGAAACAGATCGTCTATATATCTCTTAAAGACAATGATGTTTTCCCTATATGGGCTGAGGCTGAGAAATTATTTTTCCCAGGCTCCCATGAACAGATTTGCGTAGCTAGGGGCAAATTTGGTGCCCATAGCTGTGCCGCAAATCTGTTCATAGTAATTGTCTTCGTACAAGAAAAAATTATGGGTAAGAATATACCTTATACTATCTATTAAGAAGTCTCTTTGTTCTTTCTTAATATCTTTATCATCTTTAAGAAAATTTTCTATGGCATGTATCCCATCGTCATGTTTAATAGATGTATATAAGGACTGTACATCGCATGTGACCAGTAGGTAATCTTTTTTCCATTTGAACTCATCAAGTAGTAATAGTAAATTGGTAGAGTCTCTTAGATAAGAATCGAGCTTTGTCACGTATTTTTGTAAGTATTTGTCTATGTAAGCCGATAGATTAGCTGTTAGTGAATCTATCCCCGCTATAATCGGTCTCCCTGGAGGTTTAGTTAGTGATTTGTGAATTTTCGGGAGGGCATAGAGAACAGGCATAATAGGAAATCTGGGGAGTAGATAATCATATTCTTTATCATTAATGATCCCTTTATCACTAGCTTTATCTAGGTGGTGTTTCAAAAATACTTTATATATCATCGTAGGATTACATCTTAATTGCTTGTATGTATTGGTGTCGTTTATTAGATCATCAATCATATTTCTATACGCTTCTCTGTCTAAGATAACAATCCCTCCTCCCTTGTCCGCCGGTTTTATAGTTATCTCTTTATTTTCTTCTAATTCTTTGATTAGCTTTTTTTGTTTGAGTGTAATATTATGTTTAATTTTCGTATTTTGCTTAATCTTACTGATGTCTTCAAGAACCAATTTTTCAAAGGTTTCAATAAATAATCCTTTTTCTTGTTTAGGGTAGAAGTTGGATTTATTTTTTAGACCTGAATGAATATATTCAGTATTGTTTAAGACTTCTTGTTCATTTATAGACATTTTTGTGTTAAAATTCCTTTCCAGAGGGGTTTTAAGGAAGTATTTCTTAAGTGTAAGATTTCTAATAAATTTACTTGCATCAATATAAGTGTCAAATTTGTTTAATGTTCTGGTTGGGGCAAATGACAACCCTTTGTTTAATATTTCTATATGTTTGTTTTCAAGTTTAATTTTACTCAAATTAAAAATTCCATTAGTCTTTATCTCTTCCTTTTGACCCTCTGTGTGTTCCTGTATGGTTCTTCTACTCTTTCTCTGTAACCCTCCTCCTCTCTTTCCTCGTCGTCTGAGTGATTTCTTTTTCTTCTTGTTCCCTGGTGTTGTGGGCCTACCTCTAAAACATGTTCAGTGTGTTCTTTACTGTTTTCTCCTGTTTTGTTTTGTTTTCTTGTTTCTGTGCTTCTATCTAATGTATCAAATCTATTAGATGTGGGAATTCTCCATTCATCTTTATTGGGTCTATTTTCAGTGTTATCAATTCTTTCATCATGTGTTTTATAATTCCAATTTTTATTATGGTAGTATGTGTTTTTCTTAGGTGTATTTCTTTTTGGCTGTTCATAATCCCTTCTGAAATAATTACGCTCATAATCTCTTCTCTGATACCTATTGAAACTGTTATAGTTATTTTTGTTTTTGTGTCTCTGATGGTAATTAACCGTTTGCCATTCTGGTCTTAATTGTGGGCCATTATAATGTATCTGGTTATAATTTGAAAACTGGTTTTCTTGTCTGTAATCATTATAGTAAAAGTCATCCTGTCTGGATGTGTTATAGTTTCTTTTTCTATCTTCCTGGATGTTTTTATAAGGTATTTTTGTATTCACTTCTCTTGAGTTTGTGTCAACTTTTTGAGTGTTAGTTTCTCTCTGAGTTTGTGTGTCTGATTTGTTATGTGTATTTTCTCTTCTCCATTTGTGGCTGATATATGCCTCACTATTCGTTTTTTTCTCATTTGTTTCGTAATCTTCTCTATCTCTTTCAAATTTATTAAGTTTAGTTTTTATGAGTTCATCTTTTGTATCCTTCATTAGTTTTTTAAGAGATTCTTCTCTCCTTTTATATTCCTCTAATCCTTTATATTCGGATAGCTTTAGCTCTAGGTCATTAATCTCATTTCCTAAGGATATCAATAGTTCTTCCCTGTATTCTTTTATTAGAGTCAATAATTTAGCAGAGGCCTCCTCTAAGATTTCATTCCATTTTGTTTTAAAATCATCTGAGTCTATTTTGAATGAACATTCTTTTTTAATACGTAAACCTCTCGGCACTCTTTTTGCACTTAAGTATTCATTAATGAAAATGCATTCTGTCTTATGTCTTATTTCAAGGATTAACTTTTTCTCTAGAATTAGCCTGGAATGCCTTAAGGGTTAAGGATTCAGGGAGGAGGAGTGTGTCTGGAGCTGAGGGTTAGATTTGCAAGAATGTTGCAGATTTAAGGGAGGGGTCTCTACTCACAGTTAAGAAGGGGATTCTGGGAGATTGAGGCCCTCTTTCTGTTCTCGATCATCACCGATCTTCACCGACCCACCCACCCCTTGGATCGGCAAAAATAGTAATTAGTTAATAGTGTTAGTTATCCCTGGTGCCGGACAGGGTTAGTCAACCTATGGTCTTTGGGTAAGTCCAGGGCGTTAATGATTTTCAGCTCCCCTCAGTATCGACTTGGTATTCGCCTGGACGGGCTGGGGGTCCAATAAGGTTTGAGCGTTGCTGCACCCTAAAGGCGGGTGGTAGCATCCCAGGCGGCAGATAGAAAGCAGGGAGGAGTGACGGCCATTGCAGGGGGCGTGACGTACCCAGGCGCGTGCTTGGGGAAAGCGCTTCCTGGGTTGCGGAGGGCCGAACAGCTCGAGTTTTATTCTTCTATCTGGTAATGCGTTGTAGCCGGGCTCCGCTTTGTTTCCGTTTGCCTAGGGGGCTGCTTCTTGCTTCATATGGGTTTATATAGTTAGACATTGCCGCTCAACAGTTAAGTTAAGGTTAAGAGTTTATAGTAATTTACCCGTACCCAGGTAAATGAGTTATAGTTAACAGTTATAAGAAGGCCTTGATGCTTTATAATAAAACCATACAAGTAGTGCCTCTTATTAATAAAACGACCTGCACGGTCTTACCTCCATCTGGCTGTTGTGTCTTTATTTCTTAATTAGAGTTAAGTAATGTGTACATGCCGCACCCGCACGACATTGGGCCTTTAATCCCTTAACTCAAGAGCTGTTAAATATCATATCTGTTTCCCATATCACTTACAAAAGATCTTACTAATTAGAACAAAAGGGAATCGTTTACACTTTTAGTATGTATTTTTTAATGTAGTGATATAACCCTCTTCCAGCAAAGAATACTTGATGATTATGCAATTGTTAATTTTTCAGATCGATCATAATGGAATGAACCATTTTTTAAAAGGATCGAAAGGTCAAAAATGAAATGTGCATGTCGACATTTCAATTTGAAATAGTTATTACTGTTTTTCTGCGACATATGCACAATATGCTGTAAGGGCTTCGTGCACCAGTATTCAAACACCTTCTCATAAGATTTTTTCTGCAGTACAATGTATAAAATACACATTTTCTTTTATACCCTATAATTTGTTAGATTTGATTTAGAATTTGTTTTTATAACTGGGACATTGATTTATAAGGCCCCAGAAACAAATGTGACTGAACATTTCTTATGAGAATAATACATTTCTTTATAGCTTTACTGTATACAAAACTGTCCACATACATGCCATATTGCAATCTTTAGTATCCAAATTATACTTTGGCACATAATAAAACATCTTAAATATGTTATATAATTATCCAGATAAGCTAAGTATTTACTCTAAATTATTTGAAGGTACAAATTTATACCTTCCTAATTTGGGATAGATTACAAGTGGCGCACTAAATGTTGCACGTGAGCGAAAAGGGGTTTATTGCGGCTCTTGGCGTGCGGCGGAAGTAGTGCATTTTATAGGTTGAAAGCAAATCCGTTCGCTCAAACTCAATTGAATTTAATGCGGATCGGGATAGCACGACTTCACATCTCTATTTAACTGTTACACTTGACTAAAAAAATACATATGTAAACATATAAAGACACATATATATATAAGTGCATTGGAGGTCATTGCAGTCAAGTAGCTGAAAGCATAAAAAATCATATTTATGTAATATTCATATTTAATAAAGTGTTTAACTATGTATGCACTGTAAATATTTCACATGTTAATGTTCTTCACATAAGGGAATATGTTCTAAATATTTTACATAGATATTCCTATTTATATCTGTATATATTTATACCCATATATAATCATATCTCTATCTATCTGTCTATAGGTATAGATATTAATTTTACCAGAAACATATATATGTATTTAATAATAAATAGAACATATTCTGCTATGTGAATGTGAAGTATTAATATTTCATGTCGTGTTAGTGCACTTGAGAACACATGATCTGGTTTGTGCAACTTGTTAGTTTTTGTTCTAATTTTCCCACTCCATTGAAGTCTTTGGGGAATACATCACGGTCGCAATAATCTAAATTCAGCTTTTTGCGCTCATCGGGTTACTGCTCGTGCAAAAACGTTTTACTTTCAATTTGTAATACACACACTACATGACACACGCAAAAAGCTTATTTCTAGCGGAGTTACTGCACAAGCTGGAGCGATATACAGCGTTCCCCTCATAATCTAGCCTTTTGTGGGAATAAATAATTTTACAGTAATCTTGCATACAGTTAACTGGTGATTTAATACATTCTGATTTATTTCAGTTTTGTTTTTTGTTTTATTATATTTATGAATTACACAAAAAATATTTTTGGGGATAACCATCACAACTTGCAGAGGAATATGAATATACATCTGTGCATTACTATGGCAAAGCATGTGATAATTCATGGTTGTGCACCAATGTAAAGTTATATTTTACACTTTATGTACTTAATTCCTGATCTCAAGCATATAGTCTGAGTTTATTGACCCTCAATCAAAAATAAGTACTTCCACAGTTTTAGGTCTAAAGTCATTTCTACATGATTAAATGTTACATAGATCAATATTATAATCAATATTATTATCGCTGCATCTAATCCCCAAGTGTAATATCTGGGAATTCTGTCCTATTATTAAACTAGTCCTTGGTGTAAGTAAGTCTTCCCTTGCTAATTGTTGTTTGTCATCAACATCTCAAACAAAACAAAAGTTGCTCTATACAAGCAAGAAATGCAATAGATGATGTCAACCACATTCAAATATAAACATTGCAATGGCTCACTCCTTCATTTATCTTACAGGAGGCAATACGGAGAAAGACAAATATCAAAGTCTGTATATTATTTCTACAACACAAAAACATACCAAAATAGAAGACTAAAAATCTACAATGGGAAATCGTTGCCCCCTATTTTGAAACTAAAACAAATAAATAACTAATCAGGGATCTAAAAAATATCAAAAAGCTAATTTTTCCAATCTCAGTAGGTGTTGAGGATCATAGCAAAAAGGGTTACTTTTAAGGATTTATATGGTTAAAACAGACATATATATTGAGCATGTAGACTTTAATCAAAAATGAAAACATCACTGGAGTATCTATCTATCTATCCATCGGGTTCTTATAAAGCGTGGCTATTCACCCATAAGGGTCTGAAGGCGCTGATGGGTACCGATTAGATGCAAATAGCTATGTAGTTCAGTCGAAGAGCCAGGTTTTGAGGTCCTTTCTGAACTTCGTTAGGTCGGTAGCTTGTCTGAGGTGCAACGGTAGGGTGTTCCAAGTTTTGGCTGCCTGGTGAGATTAGGACCTTCCTCCAGCAGTGGTTTTTCTTATGCAGGGGATGACTGTGAGGGCTTGGTTGGCCGATCGCAGTTGCCTGGTGGGGGTGTAGAAGGTGACACGGTAGTTTAGGTGTTTGGGACCAATGTTGTGGAGGGACTTGAACGTGTGGGTGAGAAGCTTGAAAGTGATTATTTTGTTGATGGGGAGCCTGTGTAGGTCTCACTGGTGTTGTGTGTTGGGGTATTGGCAAGAGATGTTGAGAATGAGTCTGGCAGAGGCATTCTGGACGTGCTGGAGTCTCTTTTGGAGCTAGATGGTGGATCTGGCATAGAGCGCGTTGCCATAGCCTAGTCTGCTGCTGACTAGTGCGTGGGTCACAGTTTTCCTGGTGTCGGGTGGGATGCACCTGAAGATCTTTTGCAGAAGGTGGAGCATGTGGAAGCCTGCAGAGTAGATGGCGTTGACTTGTCGGTTCATGAAGAGTGATGAGTCTAAGATGGAGCCAAAATTTTGTGCATGGTCAGTGGGGGTTGGAGGAAGTCCGAGAGTTATGGGCCACCAGGAGTTATCCCAGGCTGATTTAGTGGGTCCGAGGAGGAGTACTTCGGTTTTGTCTGCATTCAGTTTGAGGCAGTTGATACTCATCCAGGTGGCGCTGCTGTCAACCCTTCATGGACATTTTTCTTGGCGTGGTGGGGTTTCTGGTGAGTGATATGATTATCTGGGTGTCATCAGCGTAGGAGACAATGTTGGAGGTTGTGAAGTCAGGCAATGGCAGCGAGAGGGGCCATGTAGATGTTGAAGAGTGTGGGGCTCAGTGAAGAGCCTTGGGGTACACAGCAGCTGATTTCTATGGGCTTGGAGGTGAAGAGTGGGAGTATGATTTTCTGGGTTCTGCCAGTGAGGAAGGAGGTGATCCATTCCAGGGCTTTATCTCGGATGCCGGTGTTATGTATTCTGGTGCAGAGGGTGCGGTGGGAGACAGTGTCGAATGCTGCTGAGAGGTCTAGGAGGATGAGGGTGGCGGTTTCTCCCCAGTTGAGTAGGGGCAGATGTCATCTGTGTCAGCGAGAATGGCGGCCTCAGTGCTGTGGATGCTCCTGGAGCTGGATTCGAAGGGGTCCAGTGTGTGGTTGGCCTCTATGTGTTCAATGAGTTGCGCGTTGATGGATGTTTTAATGACTTTGGCCGGAAAAGGGAGCAGAGAAATGGGGTGGTAGTTTTTCGGGTTGTTGGGATCTGCTATGTGTTTCTTCAGCAGGGGCTTCAACTCTGCATGCTTCCATTCTTCCAGGAAGGTGCTGATCTCGAGGGAGCAGTTGATGGTGCGGCAGAGTTCTGGGGCGATGATGTCGCCCGCTTTGTTGAATATGTGGTGTGGGCATGGGTCCGAGGGTGCTCCGGAGTGGATTGATCTCATGATTCTGAGGGTGTCCTCAGTGATGAGTGGGTTTCAGAGGGTCTGAGGGGGGTGGGCGGTGGTGCATTTGGGTGTGTTGTCAGTGGAGTTAGGTGGGTCAGTGGTGGTAAGGGAGTTCTGGAGAGTGAAGCTGTCATATATGTTGACAATTTTGCAGTGGAAGTACTTGGAGAGTTTATCGCAGAGGTCGTGGGAGGGCAGGATGTTGTTGTTGTTGCTGGAGTCTTGAGGGGGGCTAGGGTGTTGGCGCAGTCTGTAATCCAGTGGTGAAGGTTGTGGGCGTAGGAGTTGGGATCTGTGGAGGTAGGGAGGTAGCTGAAGGGGACTTGTTAAGGGCGGAGTGTAGTTGGTGTTCGGTGATGTTGTTCCAATTTCTGCAGGGGGGGTTGGTGCTGTTGTAGGTTTGTGCTGGGTTTATTGAAGGAGAATTGTATGCAGTGGTGGTCGGTCCAGTGGAGTTCGGTGGTGTGGTTGACTAAGATGTGGTTGCTTGCAGAGAATATCGGGTCAAGGGTGTGTCCGGCTACGTAGGTTGGGGAGTTTATGAGTTACTTGAGTCCGATGGTTTCTAGGTTTTCCAGTAGGTTGGTGGTGTTGTGGTTGTTGAGGTTGTCGAAGTGGAAGTTGAGGTTTCCCAGGAGGATGAAGTCCGCAGAGGCAAGGGTGTGGGGTGTGATGAGGTCGGTGATGGGATCGCAGAAGGCGGGGCGAGGTCCGGGAGGTCTGTATATGAGGGTGCCGCGAAGGGTGGTATTGGGATTGACCTGGATCTTGAAGTGTAGGTGTTCCAGGCCTGGAGAGTGATGGTCGGAGCTGGTAGTGACATGGAGGGAGTGTATGTAGACGATGGCAATGCCTCCTCCCAGTCGGTTATTGTGGTCCTAGTGGGAGATCTTGTATCCTTCGGGGATGGCAATGGCGATGTCAGATGAGGGGTTCAGCCAGGTTTCGGTGAGTAATGTGATGTCTGGGGAGGTGGAGTCGAGTAGATTTCAGATTTCAATGGCGTGCTTGTGGATGGATCGGGTGTTGAGGAGGATGCACTTGAGGTGGTTGCGGCTGTTGTGTTTGTTGACTGTTAGGGTTGTGGTCCGTAGGGAGGAGAAGGAGCAGTTGGGGCAGGTGAAGGGTCCATTGGTGCTGGTGGAGGATGTGAGATGGCAGACAGAAGATCTATTAGTGTTGAGATCGAGGAGGGTGCTGGTGCTGTAGTGGAGGCGGGTGCGGGGGACAGAGTTTGTGTCGTTGGGCATGGTTCGGGCATGGACAGGTGCAGACAGGCTTGCCTTTAGTACGCCTTCGCATTAAGTAGAGATGGGAGGAGGCGGATGAGAGCAGAAAGGCCAAGCCGAGGCAGTGGTGGTAGAAATAAGGAAAGATGAGATCCAGCAGGGAGTCCCAGAAGGGACTAGGTAGGTCGCGCAGCGAGCGGCATTAAGTAGAGATGGGAGGGGGGGAGGGTAGTCTTCAGCGGCGGCGATCCTCAGTGGCGTGGAGGCGATTTCATCCGATCTCCGGCATAAACAGAAAATTAAATGCAAGGTACCGCATTCAATTTGGGGTAACTTGCATTCCTATTGGCTGAAATCCTATTGGCTGTTCAAATCAGCCAATAAGATTTCAGTAGTTCTCATCCTATTGGCTGATTTCAAAATTTCAGTCAGTAGGAATGCAAGGTACCCCAATAAATATTTGGTACCTTGCATTCAATCTTCAGTGTGCAATGGACGATCGCATAAATAGGAGCCTCCATGCCGCTGAGGACCGCTGCCGCTGAAGACTGCCACTGAGGACCGCCGCTGAGAATCCATGTATGGGGGAAGCCAGCTCCGTTCCTCCGCTCCGCGCCACCTTTGCCAATGTATAAAATACACATTTTCTTTTATACCCCATAATTTGTTAGATTTCATTTAGAATATGTTTCTATAACTGGGACATTGATTTATAAGGCCCCAGAAACAAATGTGACTGAACATTACTTATGAGAATAATACATTTCTTTATAGCTTTACTGTATACAAAACTGTCCACATACATACCATATTACAATCTTTAGTAATTGTTTTTGTACTGTACTAATATTTACAAATACATTATGTAAAAGCATCACACTTAGGGCAAGATTTAACATGTTGCCCTCTAGCCTCGAGCAACCAGTTGTGTGAGAGAAGGGTCAAATGAATCCATTGTGATTTTCATCCTCCAACTCTAAGTTTGCAGATAGGGTTTAGGAAGCATTGGTTTAAACTGCTGCTTTATCAATATTAGTTGCAGGCTCAAATAAGCGAGTGCAAACAATCAAGAGGACTTTCACATAATGATAAATCTAGCCCATAGTGTACAAGTAATATTATTTTTCTAAACCAAGGCTTCTATTCTCCAAATTCACTATATTTATTAACTATCAGAAATAAAATGCATTTTCAGCTATAATTTAACACTGATATTATCTTATCCTAATTACACTTTGGCACATAATAAAACATCTGTAATATGTATAAGCTAAGTATTTACTCTAAATTATTCGAAGGTACAACTTTGACTTCCTATTTTGGGCTAGATTACAAGTGGCGCACTAAATGTTGCGCGTGAGTGAAAAGGGGTTTATTGCGGCTCTTGGTGAGCGGCGGAAGCAGTGCATTTTACAGGTTGAAAGTAAATCTGTTCTCTCAAACTCAATTGAATTTAATGCGAATCGGGATAGCACAACTTCACAGCTCTATTTAACTGTTAAGCTTGACTAAAAATAAATACATATGTCAACATATATAGACATATATATAAGTGCATTGGAGGTCTTTGCAGTAAAGTAACTGAAAGCATGAAAAATCATATTTATGCAATATTCATATTTAATAAAGTGTTTAACTGTGTATGCACTGTAAATATTTCACATTTTAATGTTCTTCACTTTAGGGAATATGTTCTAAATATTTTAAATAAATATTCCTATTTATATCTGTATATATTTATACCCATATATAATCATATCTCTATCTATCTGTCTATAGGTATAGATATTAATTTTACCAGAAACATATATATGTATTTAATAATAAATAGAACATATTCTGCTATGTGAATGTGAAGTATTAATATTTCATGTCGTGTTAGTGCACTTGATAACACATGATCTGGTTTGTGCAACTTGTTAGTTTTTGTTCTAATTTTCCCACTCCATTGAAGTCTAAGGGGAATACATCACGGTTGCAATAATCTAAATTCAGCTTTTTGCACTCATCGGGTTACTGCTCGTGCAAAAACATTTTACTTTCAATTTGTAATACACACACTACACGACACACGCAAAAAGCTTACTTCTAGCAGAGTTAGCGCACAAGCTGGAGCGATATACAGCGCTCCCCTCATAATCTAGCCTTTTGTGGGAATAAATAATATACAGTAATCTTGCATACAGTTAACTGGTGATTTAATACATTCTGATTTATTTTTTATTATATTTATGAATTACACAACAAATATTTTTTGGGATAACCATCACAACCTGCAGAGGACTATGAATATACATCTGTGCATTACTATGGCAAAGCATGTGATAAATCATGGTTGTGCACCAATGTAAAGTTATATTTTACACTATATGTACTTAAAGGGACAGTCTACCATAGAATTGTTATTGTTTTAAAAGATAGATAATCCCTTTATTACCCATTCCCCAGTTTTGCATAACCAACACAGTTATATTAAAGGGACAGTATACTATAAAATTGTTTTTCCCTTAATGTGTTTCCAATTACTTTTTTACCAGCTGCAGAGTATAAAATGTATGAGATTTGCTTTTTTAAGGCTTATTTGTGTATATGAATTAGCTGATTTTGTGTTTTGAAGCCACAACCTAATAAAATGGATTGAGCTTGTAGGTATAATCAGATCTCATTACTTTATCACATTGTGTACTTATACCTGCTTCTTTATCTTATATCTGTCCATAAACAAATCACCAATACTTTGAGAGAACAATGGAACATTAACATTTTATTTCCTTATCTCTTCTAAAACCCACTGGGAGTGTAATCTCTTCTACTGGCTGTGTTAAACTTTAAGGATAGGTGTGGATACCACAGGCTACATAAACTATTTCAAATGCCAATATAAGGGCAATAGAAATACAATTTAATACACCCCAGCAGGTAAAGTGGATCTTTGGGAACAAATTAAAGGGAAGAATTTTTTTGAGTAAACTGTCCCTTTAATATACTTTTTACCTCTGTAATTACCTTGTATCTAGGATCCTTCTTCCAGCCCCCATGATCACATGACTGTGACTGTTTATTATCTATTGTCTTAAATTTAGCATTGTTTTGTGCTAAATCTTAAATAACCCCCTGTGCCTGTGCACAGTGTTATCTATATGGCCCACGTGTACTTTCTGTCTCTTTGTGTTGAAAAGAGATTTAAAAAGCATGTGATAGGAGGCAGCCCTCAAAAGGCTTAGAAATTAGCATATGAGCCTACCTAGGTTTAGTTTAAACTAAGAATACCAAGAGAAAAAAGCAAATTTGATGATAAAAGTAAATTGGAAAATTGATTAGTCCTATCTGAATAATGAAAGTTTAATTTATACTAGACTGTCCCTTTAATTCCTGGTCTCAAGCATATAGTCTGAGTTTATTGACCCTCAATCAAAAATAAGTACTTCCACGGTTTTAGGTCTAAAGTAATTTCTACATGATTAAATGTTACATAGATCAATATTATAATCAATATTATTATCTCTGCATCTAATCCCCAAGTGTAATATCTTGGAATTCTGTCCTAATATTAAACAAGTCCTTGAAGTGATTAAGTCTTCCCTTGCTAATTGTTTTTCACAAACATTTCAAAGAAAACAAAAGTTGCTATATCCAAGCAAGAAATACAATAGATTATGTTAACCACATTAAAATATAAACATTGCAATGGCTCACTCCTTCATTTATCTTACAGGAGGCAATACAGAGAGAGACAAATATCAAAGTCTGTATATTATTTCTACAACACAAAAACATACCAAAATAGAAGGCTAAAAAACTACAATGGGAAATTGTTGCCCCCTATTTTGAAGCTAAAACAAATAAATAACTAATCAGGGATGTAAAAAAAATATCAAACAGCTGCTTTTTCCAATCTCAGTAGGTGTTGTGGATCATAGCAAAAAGGGTTACTTTATAGGATTTATTTGGTTAAAAGAGACATATATATTGAGCATGTAGACTTCAATCAAAAATGAAACCACTGGAGTATGGGTTTAATGTACTAAATAAAAATGTAAAGGGACAGTCTACCATAGAATTGTTATTGTTTTAAAATATATATAATCACCTTATAACCCATTCTCCAGTTTTGCATAACCAGCACAGTTATAATAATATACTTTTTACCTCTGTGATTACCTTGTATCTAAGCATCTTCTGACAGCCCCTTGATCACATGACTTTTTATTTATTATATACTAGGTGATAAGCCTGCCCAGAGGGCCGTCTATGTTTCAAAAATACAAACCCCCAAGCTAAAGTTACAAAAAATAAAAAAAAGTAAAATTACAGAAAAAAATAAACAAAGCTTTCCAAAATAAAAAATGTAAACCTAAACTAATACCCCTATACAAATAAAAAATCCCCCCCAAATAAAAACACCCCCTAATCTAATACTAAACTACCAATAGCCCTTAAGGGGGGCTTTTGTAGGGCATTGCCCTAATTTAAACAGCTTGTTTACTTACAAAAATTACCAATTACCCATTAACAGTATAACCCCCCACCTAACCAAATCCCCCAAAATAAAAAAACTAACACTAAAAAACCTAAACTACCTATTGCCCCTAAAGGGGCATTTGTGTGGGCATTGCCCTTAAAAGGGCATTCAGCTCTTTTACTGCCCTTAAAAGGGCAATCAGCTCTTTTACAGCCCATTAAATCCCTAATCTTAAAAATAAAAAAATAAAAAAATTTAAAGAAAATCCTAAAACTAAGCTCCAAATAGGTACTCACCATTCCTGAAGTCCGGTGGAGAAGGTCTTCTTCCAGGTGGCTCTGTCATCTTCTATCTTCATTCTGTGCAAAGGCGCGGAGCGGTCTTCCCCCATGTGCGGGTCCGGAGTGGCGGTCTTCAGCAGCGCCGATCCTCTTCATCCGATCTCCGGCATACACTGAAAATTGAATGCAAGGTATCGCATTCAATTTGGGGTAACTTGCATTCCTATTGGCTGAAATTTTGAAATCAGCCAATAGGATTAGAGCTACTGAAATCCTATTGGCTGTTCAAATCAGCCAATAAGATTTCAGTAGCTCTCATCCTATTGGCTGATTTAAAAATTTAAGGCAATAGGAATGCAAGGTACCCCAATAAATATGGGGTACCTTGCATTCAATCTTCAGTGTGCAACAGACGGTCGCATGAATAGGAGCCTCCTGTTAAAAATGTACATATTTTTGTAGAATCCCAAATATAAGTGAACCACTCAGTCTCACACCAAATCTCGGGTCCAATTAGATGTAACTTGGATCCTTGTTGTGATCATTGAACTGAGGGTCACTTCTGGATAAGCCCACAGAGTGAAATGGATTAGCTTATGAGTCAGCTTGGTTGAGTAAGCAGAGATAATTGTAGATGCATACCCTGATTATAAGTAAGTCTTGCAATAAGCTAAATGAGACAATAGGTACTCACCATTCCTGAAGTTCGGCGGAAAAGGTCTTCTTCCAGGCGGCTCCGTCATCTTCTATCTTCATCCTGTGTGAAGGCGCAGAGCATCCGTGCATCGGGGAAGGCAGCTCTGTTCCTCCGCTCCGTGCCGCTTTCACTCCGGATTAAGATAGAAGATGATAGAGCCGCCTAGAAGAAGACCTCCGCCAGACTTCAGGAATGGTGAGTACCTATTTGGGGCTTAGTTTTAGGATTTTTTTTATTTTTTATTTTTTTTAAGATTAGGGATTTAATGGGCTGTAAAAGAGCAGAATGCCCTTTTAAGGGCAGTAAAAGTGCTGAATGCCCTTTCAAAGGGACAGTCTACACCTATACAAACATTCGCCCATACCTTAGATCCATTGCAGATTTTCATAGCGCACCCCTTCAACCCTAATGAGTCAGCGACACAACTGAAGTTATTTGAAATCAAAAGTTAGATTTAGACAGTTAGAAATGGCCGCCCAGCTCCGCCTATCAACGACATCATACACTGTGTTAATGTCAATGGTCCAATCAAAAGTTGATCACTTGTTAAAATTGTGTCTCGCGCTTTTGTTGTTTCGCGCATGCGCAACAGTAGTGGAACCAAATAATCTTTCCAATTCTCACAGGGATCGAATTATTCATAGGACCGTCAATGTATTGTGTAAGTATATTGGGAATCTGCGATACGCTTTTTTTTTTATTCCAGATGCGCAGATGGACTTCCGCTTCCTCACTTCCCTAAAGATGCGCATGCGTATTTTGATAGTCCTGACGTAACGTGGTGCTACGTGCACGAGTGTTAGCTAGAAAGAAAACACCACTATAAGGTAGGTGGAGAAGGGATTGGGCGGAGTTTGTCGGCCATTTTTAACAAATAAATATAACTTTTGATTTTAAATAACTTAAGTTGTGTCGCTGACTCGTTAGGGTTGAAGGGGTGCGCTATGAAAATTGGCAATGGTTCTAAGGTATGGGCAAATGTTTGTATAGGTGTAGATTGTCCCTTTAAGGGCAATGCCCATACAAATGCCACTTTAGGGGCAATGGGTAGTTTAGGTTTTTTTAGTGTTAGGTTTTTTTTATTTTGGAAGGTTAGGGGGGGACTCAGTTTTTTTTAAACGTAAAAGAGCTGTTTAACTTAGGGCAATACCCTACAAAAGGCCCTTTTAAGAGCTATTAGTAGTTCAGTTTAGATTAGGGTGCTCTTTTATTTTCATATGGATTAGGTTTAATTTTTTTTGTTTTTGATAATTTTGTTTATTTTTTCTGTACTTTTAGAGTTTTTTATTTTTTGTAATTTTAGATTATTTTTTTGTAATTTAATGTTAGGTTTTATTTAAGTGTAATTTAGTATAGACTTGTGCTTGGCTAAAAAATTTGTTTTGGTTAGTTTCGGATCGATTCGGATGTTTTCGAATTTCGTTTTCGGATTGATTTGAATTTGAATACATTCGAATGCATTCATTTCGGATTCGTTCGGATTCGAATAAATTTGGATGTATTCGAATGTATTCGGTTCGGATTCGATTCGTAAATTCGGAAGTTCGGTATGTGTTAGGTGGGATGTGCTGTGTATTAGGCTAGTGATATAACCTAATATACAGTACAATACTAGTTTAATTGTGATTAGTCCATGGCCATCCGAATGTTATGAATAAATCCGAACTAATTCGGATTTATTCATTAGATTCGGTGCTACGGTAATTCAGAAATTTGAATCGATCCGAATCTCCGAATTTGACAAATTCATCCAAATTTAAATTCGGAGTGAAACGAAACGCACATGTCTAATTTAGTATTGCAGTTCATTTCGGGGGTGTTAGGTTAGGGGGCTTAGTAATTAAATTAGTTATTTGCGTTGTGGTTGTGGTTTAGGGCTTAATAGGTTAATAAGGTTTATTGCGATGTGGAGGTTTGGCGGTTTATGAGTTAATAGATTAATTAGGTTTATTGCGATGTGGGGGTTTGTCGGTTTAGGGGTTAATATGTTAATTAGGTTTATTGCTATGTGGAGGGTTGGCGGTTTAGGAGTTAATAGATTAATTAGGTTTATTGCGATGTGGGGGTTTGTCGGTTTAGGGGTTAATATGTTAATTAGGTTTATTGCTATGTGGGGGGTTGGCGGTTTAGGGGTTAATATTTTAATTATGTTATTTGCTGATTAGGGGTTAATTACTTTATTATTTTGCAATGTTCAAATGTTTGTCAGTCAAATGGTATGAAAAAAAAAAAATAATGAAAAAAAAATATTGTAAGAAATCAAAATGCTATAAACAAAAATATAATGGTGTGTTAATTTTAAGTATTTTGCATGTTTCCAGAAACGTTCATATTCCTAGATCACTATTTCTATTATTATTATAATACAATGTATTATATAACTTACCATTATGTATAAAATGATAAGATACTAAATGGTGCAGTGAAAACCACATTTTATAAAACAATATACAAAATATTTGTGATTAGTTTAAAAGCAGGTTTTCAGTTTTAGGACTTAGTTGATCATAAAGCTTTTTAACAGATATTCAATGGACTAAATGTCTTGGCTAAGGTTCAACCACTTTGATACACGATTTTAATGGACAATTTTCTGAATCGGTCTGAATGAAGAATTAAAAGGAAAAAGAATAGATCAATTATGTAGAATAGGCATATGACACACAAGACATACGGCAGAGCTTTAATTTAGAATTAATTGTTTTCTAATCAATTGAGCAATTCTTTATTTGGCCTTGAGTCAAGGATATAGCTAAATCAGATTTTTCAAATACTTGGCAATTGGAAAAGTTTACTTTTAAAAATGATACTATCCTTTGAAACAATTACTCCTAATATGGTATATTAGGCCACAGTTCACAACAGTTTTTGCTTTTGTAAGCTTTTTGCGCGCGTTGGGTAACGCTCACATTAGAAAATAAACAGTTTTTGCACAAGGGCTAACCTGATAAGCGCAAAAAGATGAAGTTAAAATAGCGTGTGCGCATTCACAACATATTTCCCCCATAGTTGTCAATGGGGCAAACAAATTGGAAAGAAAAACACACTACTTGCGCGTAAACCCGATCACATATTCTAAAGTGCACTAACCCGACATGAAAGCATGAATATTTCACATTCCAATGTTCTTCACATAACAGAATATGTTCTATGTATTCATCAATACATATTTCTACATATATCTGATGGTATTTTGGTACAATATATAGCTATACCTACAGGGGAATGCATTGGAACAGAGTTCCTGCACTATTTGTGCATGAGGAACAGAAAGAGAACAGAAACACTTCAGTAAACACCACTGCTGCTGTTGGAAGTTGCTGGTTAGCGGAATATAGAGATCCTCTATTAATGGGCATTAACATTCCTACAATACACTAAATGCAAGCCTGTCAGCGGTCCTGCTGTGTGATCACCCCGCAATGTATGTAACACATGGTGCTTACATTTCTGTGTGGCTTGCTCTGGGTTATTTAGCTCCCCTCAGCAGAAATAGGACTATTGGTTGGATTCTTCAGCCCAAAGGCAACCATTCAACCCTTCATTGGATTTAATTTGCTTTCATTAACCAAAGTGTATAGAGCATATACATATAAATACAGTTTGTGTGTAAGTGTGTGTGTGTGTGTGTGTGTGTTTAAACAATATTAATTATGAGGCAGGGTGGAAGTATTGGTGAGTTCCCACACTTTTTTTTGTAGGACTTGACCCCTACACACACACACACACACACACATATATATATATATATATATATATATACACATAATATAATATATATACTGTATATATATATATAGGTAAAACTCGAAAACTTAAAAGGTGAAACTAATATATGAGATAGACTCATTACATGCAAAGCAAGATAGTTCAAGTCATGATTTGTCATAATTGTGATGATTATGGCTTACAGCTCATAAAAACCCCAAATTCACAATCTCAGAAAATTAGAATTTTGTGAAAAGGTGCAATATTCTAGGCTCAAAAGTGTCCCACTCTAATCAGCTAATTAAGCCATAACACCTGCAAAGGGTTCCGGAGGCTTTAAATGTTCTCTCAGTCTGGTTCAGTAGGAATCACAATCATGGGAAAGACTGCTGACCTGACAGTTGTGCAGAAAACCATCAATGACACCCTCCATAAGGAGGGAAAGCCTCAAAAGGTAATTGCAAAAGAAGTTGGATGTTCCCAAAGTGCTGTATAAAAAGCACATTAATAGAAAGTTATGTGGAAGGGAAAAGTGTGGAAGAAAAAGGTGCACAAGCAGCAGGGATGACCGAAGCCTGGAGATGATTGTCAGGAAAAGGCCATTCAAAAGTGTTGGGGACTTTCACAAGAGCCACCACACACAGACGGATCCTGGACATAGGCTCCAAATGTCGTATTCCTCTTGTCAAGCCACTCCTGAACAACAAACAACATCAGAAGCATCTTACTTGGGCTAAAGAAAAACAGACCTGGTCTGTTGCTCAGTGGTCCAAAGTCCTCTTTTCTGATGAGAGCAAATTTTGCAACTCATTTGGAAACCAAGGACCCAGAGTATAGAGGAAGAATGGAGAGGCACACACTGAAAAATGCTTGAAGGCCAGAGTGAAGTTTCCACAGTCTGTGTTGATTTGGGGAGCCATGTCATCTGCTGGTGTTGGTCCACTGTGCTTCATTAAGTCCAGGGTCAACGCAGCCGTCTACCAGGAGATTTTGGAGCACTTCATGCTTCCTTCTGCAGACGAGCTCTATGGGGAAGCTGACTTCATTTTCCAGCAGGACTTGACACCTGCCCACACTGCCAAAAGCACCAAAACCTGGTTCAATGACCGTGGGATTACTGTGCTTGATTGGCCAGCAAACTTGCCTGACCAGAAACCCCATAGAGAATCTATGGGGCATTGCCAAGAGAAAGATGAGAGACATGAGACCGAACAATGCAGAAGAGCTGAAGGCCGCTATTGAAGCATCCTGGTCTTCCATAACACCTCAGCAGTGCCACAGGCTGATAGCTTCCATGCCACACTGCATTGAGGCAGTAATTGCTGCAATGGGGGCCCAAACCAAGTACTGAGTACATACAGTATGCATGCTTATACTTTTCAGAGGTCCGATATTGTTCTACGGGTATGTACAATCCTTGTTTTATTGACTACATGTAATATTCTAATTATCTGAGATTGTGGATTTGGGGTTTTCATGAGCTGTAAGCCATAATCATCACAATTATGACAAATCACGGCTTGAACTATCTTGCTTTGCATGTAATGAGTCTATCTCATATATTAGTTTCACCTTTTAAGTTGCATTAGTGAAATAAATGCACGATATTCTAATTTTTCGAGTTTCATCTGTATATTTGAAAAAATGCATCAGAGTCCTCAATTCAATTATTGAAAAATTAAAGAAAATATCAAGATGGACTAATCCAGCTCAGACTTATTTATAGGACAAAATGTAAAAAACTACTGGTGTGCATATGATCATGAAGAGCCCAAATTCTCAGCAAAACAGAAAAATGTTTATTGATTAAACACAGTTATTTAAACATAATTAATGCAGCATAAGATTCTATACATACTACTAAAACAAAACAAATTGTGAGCAATCCTAAATAGTAGACAAATATTAAGCCCTTATTAGAGGTTCCTGGTATAGGAGTCCAGAAGTACACCACATATATTTGACACAGTGGTTATATTGTCCACAAAAAGTGAAAAAGAAGTAAACTTGTGTCCAGCAAATTTCAAATGAGCAAACAAACAGGTCGTTGATCAAGCCCAGCAAAGCAAATGTAAAAGTTGGTTAGTTTTGCAGGGTAATCCTTGGTTAAAGCAAACAGGCCAGAGCGTATATACATATAACAGTCCTGCGTCAGGTATTATTACATGCAAAGCAGTGGAATTCCTCATAGAGTGCACATTCAAGACTGGGTTTTAAAAAGGCATATAAAGTCCACAGCTCACCGAACCATATACTCGTTATATTCAGTTCCACGGTCCTCCCAGAGCTGCCCCTCCATCTTAACACTTACCGGATTCACACAGGTGTGTACTTGAAAGGTTCTCCGCTCATACGGCTTGTTACAAAGCTCACCATTTGCTGCACAGGCAATGCTGAAAGTGGACACTTTGTTCAACTTCAATCAAGGTGTCAAAGATTAGCAGGCTCCATTATCATCTACAAACAGGCGTAACATGTCACCTTCCAACCAGGGGCGTGACTTACAGCGCTACCTATCTATCTATTGGGTACTTGTAAAGCGTGAATTAATCACCCGTGAGGGTCTCAAGGCACTAAGGGAGGTGGAGGGGAGGGGGGCACGGTGAAATAGTCCAATCGGATTGCTCAAAAATGCTCACACAATATCATAAATGGAAAATTCAAAACAAAAAAAATTTGAATTGTGTACAAGTTAATCTTGATAAAGCTCTTTTCAGAGCGTTGATCTTTGTGACTGTTTCTAAGTTTATAAATTGTGGAAGTGGTACCTGCTGACCACTGGAATAACTGTATTTGAATTTTGATAACCCGGGTTATTATTTCACCAATTCACCGTTTCGTCAAGATTCATCATTCCCTGCGTGCGAGAGCACTAAGTGCAGGGAATTACAGATGTACCTTTTTGAATGGGATTGATTTACAGATCAAAACGATTTTGATAAATCTCTATTCTGAGCCGGTAACAACAAACTAGCTCTCGGAACCTCGCAGGTGACGTCAGACGCCAAGATACATGCGGCGCACTCGAGTCACTGGATAAGATCAGAGGCGAGTGATCTGTAACGGCTCCATTTGAAAAAACTAAGAAGTCAAGGTAACTTGTATCTTGTGTATCCTCATAAGTTCGACTCCAAAACACTAAGTGCTACCCAGGCATAGAATCCTCTATAAACCACAACAAACTGCATTCATGGCACAAATCTAACTCTGAACTGTGTTAATTCTGGAACTGTGTCAACTAAGACTATCCGTTTTTTTCTCCGCTTGCCCCTTGGACATTACGTATCTCAATAGGGAAGCTCTGCTGGTCTTTTGAGAATTTAAGGTTTAAGATTATGTGGATATCTTATCTTCTTGTAATTATGTGTTTTTAGATTTATTATAATTGCCACATATGTTTATGTTTTAGGTTAAGCCAATATTTGTTCTGATTTTATAGGCTACAGTAGTCCATTTGGGGAGACGTCCCCGCTTACTATAGACCCATTTATATATTTTATCTTACCATTTGGTAATTGTTTGTAATTGCACATTGGGATCTAAAAAAAGTTTAATATATTTACTATAGATCTTTTCACTGTGTATTCACGTGATATATAACTTTTAGTTAATATTTATAGTTTTTGCTTACCTTATTTTGCTGCTTATTATTTGTTGCACACTTTTGATTACACATTATATTTTCACTTTTATACACTATAGGATTGTTAGTGAATTACGCTACTTTGACTTGTCACTTAAGGTTACTCGTAGCTTTTTTAGCTTCCACATTTTTTCACCTGCAACATTTGTAACAATTAAACCCACTCAAAGGCTTGTTAGCAAAATTATGCAACACAGATTTGTAAGTCAAGGACACCTGGAGATTATTAATTCTGCAAATTTTTTTATTTTTTTATATATATATATATATATATATATATATAAAACCACTACTCATGGATACCTTAAGCTTTTTTAGCGCCTTTACTCCTATTTTTTTAAATATTTCTGTAACTCTGAAAAGAATGAAGGATCTTTTCTAACTGTAAGGTGTTTGGTATCTACTAATATATCCAGCGCTCTACTATATCCACATACACATTTACAAGTTAATCTTGCATAACATTAAGTAATTATATTGAACATAGAGAGAGAGTGAGATTTTAAAGCATACATACAACATTTACTTCATTTGATAATGGATATTACCATCAAAGATAGGATTATTTTACAGCTTGTACCTACTACATATATACAAGCAAACCTAATTATTTTAAATTAGCAATCATATATGTAAGGACCTTGCCCTTACCCAAGATGGCTGCTGTAATAGTTGTATTGAGGAAGAGAAATGCCATCTGGGAAGGAGGAGGAGTTGTTAGTGCTGAGGAGATTTCTTAGGTGTTAAGAGAAGTGTGGAGCTTTGCACAGACTTGGAGATGGGGGAAGAAAGTTGCTGTTTCCAAGCTGAAAGAAGTTATTCAGACTAATGCATGGATTCCAGAGACAGTTCAGACATTGCTACATGTGGCTGCTGCAGACAGAAGTTTGAACCTTTTATTTGTACTGTGAGTGTCAGCCATTATTTGCTGTTTTAAGATCTCCATAACTTCATGTTAACTAAATGCAAGAGAAAAGATATACTAGTCATATCTGATGTGCTGCAGAGTTGTTGTATATTAAAGAGATAACCCAGAGAATATTCTAGAAGTTATTCTGCTTAAACAGTTTGCATAAATACACTAAATGGATTGCACAGCTGCATTACATAAGGAAGTAACTCAGTGTGATGTGCTGCAGAGTTGTTGTATATTAAAGAGATAACCCAGAGAATATTCTAGAAGTTATTCTGCCTAAACAGTTGCTTAAATACACTAAATGGATTGCACAGCTGCATTACATAAGGAAGTAACTGAGTGTGATGTGCTGCAGAGTTGTTGTATATTAAAGAGATAAACCAGAGAATATTCTAGAAGTTATTCTGCCTAAACAGTTGCATAAATACACTAAATGGATTGCACAGCTGCATTACATAAGGAAGTAACTGAGTGTGATGTATATTAAAGAGATAACACAGAGAATATCCTATAAGTTATTCTGCCTGAACAGTTTGCACAAATACACTGACTGGATTTATAAAGCTACATTACATAAGGGCATAACTATGAGATTTCTGCAGCTGTTTGTAGTAAAAGAGTGACTGACTTTGCAGTATAAGGCAAGTGGATTGCTGAAATTCAGTAATAAGGTAGAGACTTATGTTATTCAGTATTTCTGAGGAGAAGTTTTCTTGAGCACTGCATCGATCACAAGCAGCACTCTCTAGCTTCGTTCACAAGCAGCAAGGGATAATTACCTCAACTAAATTCTATTTAGTATATGAAATTGCATTGTACAGCACCACCTCAAAGTATTTTACAACAACAGTTATGTTATTATTTCATGAGCTCATGAAGGACTTCTGAGTTAAAAAAAAGGTATACTGATGTCATAAGAAGATATTGTGATTAATATTATTATTTGTATTTGTTGCGCTGTATGTTATTGGTTAAACACTTTATAATAATCAAAGCAACATTTTATTTGAAGATTACTTGTTTTCTTTTTGTACTAAAATCTTATAGGACCCCACACCCTATTATTCTAGGGTGTCCCCTATAGGTGGAGGCACTGCCTCATACAGGCATCCCTTATATACCTGATTTCAACCCCCCTCCTACTCCCACTCTGCGGAGGCTTAGTTCTTATACACGAAACAGGTAGACAGCATTACACTATCACCCACCTCAGGGAAGGTCAGGAAAGGGTGTTACAGATGGAGGCACTGCTGAGATCGAGAGGCGGGGCAAAATCAGAAGAGATGCATCTTTTAAAATTAGAAGAGGTGAGAGAGTGGGCAATGCAGAAAATGGTACCAATTGATCAGGCAGTGGCTGTGACTTGGATACCAGTAGGAACCAGTCGAGATAAACTATGTGAGTCACTCCAGAGAGCACTTCAACTAAGAGAGTACCCTAAGATAGTAGCATTCAAAAGAGTACCAGATGACACTTGGGGTAGCATATTAATAGACACCAACCAATGTTTCTTAGAAGTACCCAACCCATCTGAGCTACAGCTACTAGGGCTACCTTCAGTCAGACTACCCCTCATTTATGCCATAAAATCAGAACTGCATATAGTCAAGGAAAATGAAGTTCAGGGTGTTAGAGGATCTCAAAATGAATCTAATATGGAGTCTAGTCTATCTGAAGTTTTGAAGATGTTGGCTACAAGCATCACAGACAGCTCACATACATACAGTTACCGGAAACTAAAGATATTTTCAGGAAACCTTCCTGTACCCTTAGGAGAGGAGGGTATTGCGGCATGGTGTGATCATGCTAACATGGTGCTGCAAGAATGGAGTTGCCCAGAGACAGTGAAGCGTGTCCGCCTCTTAGAAAGTGTTAGGCCACCAGCACAAGTATTGTTGCAACACCATAGAGAGGAACACCCTGAAGCTACTGCTGTAGAGTTAATCTCTTTCTTAAAGACCTTATATAGTCTATTTAAAGATCCAGAAGATCTCTTGTATAAGTTTCGGTTACTTAAGCAGCGAGAGACAGAGAAGATGTCTGACTTTCTATTAAGATTACAAGAGCAGCTTGTATTATTGGTTCGAAAAGGGGTAGTCACCCGACAAGATATGAATAAACGGAGGCAAGATCAGTTCCTTCGTGGCATTATACCAGACCACCCAATAGCCATCTTTCTTAGAGCCCAATTGCACTCTCAAGCACCAAAAGAATTGGAAGCCCTTATGCCTATGATAAGGACTCAAGAAGAGGAAATGAGTTTCCACACTGTGCGTAAGTCTGGTGAAGCTTGCATAGGTAAAAGTGAGACTAAAAAAAAATTAGAAGACTCCAGAAATGCAGATTCTTTGTTGAAAGAGGTTATGGAGAATGGACTGCCTGACCAAGTAAAGGCTGAGTTGGAGATAGCAAAACTACCTGTAAAACTCCAAAATACTACTCGACCAAAAGGGAGTTGTTTCACTTGTGGAGAGAGAGGCCATTTCTCAAAGGATTGCCCCAGCAAAATACATTCATATGCTGGTGATTTTTTGGGAAGCCTTACAGTCCCTCAGAAGAAGGGAATGACTGATATTTCCTTTGATTTATCTGAAGATGATGTAGCTGGGCCAAGGGCTTTTATTGGAGTAAAAGTTTGTAACATTTCTACACAGGCACTGTTGGACACTGGATCTCAGTGCACCATAATCTATCGTAGTTTTTATGATACTTACCTTAAACATCTTAAAATCAAGCCTCCCTCTCAAATAGATTTAAGAGGTGTGGGTGGAAATAGGTGTGCTGTTGATGGAGTTGTCACTGTAGTCATTAGTATAGTCCAGTTACATACTAGTATGATATACCCCATGAAAGTGAAGGCTTTAATCTGCCCAGAAACCTGCAAAGATTTCGAAGCCCCTATAATTCTAGGGACCAACACAAAATATGTACAATCTTTGCTACGGAAATTCATGATGGAGGTTGGGGGGCAAGATATAGACAAGTCATTACACCCAACTTTACGTCAGGAGGTTGAAAAGATATCTTTGAGACAATATGCTGGTCAGTGCTACAACCGTTCTGCCGGAGTGATTTACATTTACCCAGGAGGGATGAAAGAGTTAAAATGTTTGGTGGTGTACCCTGACGGCAGACCCAAAGAGGACTGTTTTATTCTTGAAACGCCAGATGAAGAAGCAACCAAGCAGGGTTGGATTTTGGTACCTGAAATCTTACACAGAAGAAAGGATGGGCCTCCACCACAGTGGCTAAGTGTTAAGGTCCAAAATTTGGCCCCATACCCTGTTGGTATTGATTTTAATCAGACTTTGGGATATCTTTATCCAGTAGTAGACTCATCATTGGCTATTCGTAAATGTTTCTCTCTCTCAAAAACAGAAACAGAAAAACTACAATTTAACTTTGAAGGATCTACAATGCCTAAGGAGGCATGTGAGCGGTTGCAGAAGGCTATGAAGGCCCATGCAGGAGTTTTTTCTGCTGCAGAAATAGATGTAGGATGTTCAAAACATATGCTTCATACCATTCGCCTAACAGATTCTGCCCCTTTTAGGGAACGCTCTAGGAGATTGCCTCCTCGTGATGTTGAGGATGTTCGTGCCGTTTTGGATGAGATGGAAAAAGCTGGAATAATTGTTCCTTCTCGCAGTCCATGGGCTTCACCCATTGTAGTGGTTAGAAAGAAGAATGGGTCTATACGTTTGTGCATTGACTATCGGACTCTTAATCGAAGAACTATACCTGACCAATATGACCTACCTCGAATTGAAGAGATTTTACATTGTCTTAATGGCAGCCGCTGGTTCAGTGTTCTGGATCTGAGATCCGGCTATTTTCAGGTAGGGATGACTGAAGAAGACCAAGAGAAGACAGCTTTTATTTGTCCACCAGGATTCTATCAGTTTACACGGATGCCACAAGGGATCTGTGGAGCTCCAGCCACATTCCAAAGGCTAATGGAACGTACTGTGGGAGATATGAATGGACGTGAGTGTCTTGTCTATCTAGATGACCTTATTGTATTCGGTAGTACTTTGGAAGAACATGAGACAAGGTTGCTGAAAGTATTGGATCGTCTTCACGAAGAAGGCCTAAAGTTAAGTCCGGAGAAATGTAGATTTGGGCAATCATCTGTGACCTATGTAGGTCATGTGGTCTCGGCAGAAGGGGTGTCTACAGACCCTGCTAAGGTGGAAGCAGTAACCGCATGGCCACAGCCTAACAACATTGGTGAACTTCGATCATTTCTTGGATTTTGTGGATACTATCGAAGATTTGTGAAAGGATACTCCCAGTTAGCTCGACCCCTAAACGACTTGCTGAAACATAGTGAAGATGATCCTAAAAAGCCACTAAATGCAAAAACTCCTTTGGGAACTCGGTGGATATCAGAGTGCTCCAAAGCGTTTGAGAATTTAAAGAAAAATTTAACTGAGGCACCTGTCTTGGCCTATGCAGATCCTGAGAAACCTTATGTGCTACATATAGATGCTAGATATGTGGGTTTGGGGGCAGTTTTACACCAAGAGTACCCTGGAGGGTTGAGACCTGTTGTTTAATTAAGTAGGAGTTTGTCTAAGAGTGAACAGAATTATCCAGTCCACAAGCTTGAGTTCTTGGCTCTGAAAGGGGCAGTAGTGGATAAACTCCACGATTACCTTTATGGAGTAGAATTTGAAGTTCGAACAGATAATAATCCACTTACCTACATCTTGACTACAGCAAAGTTGGATGCAACCGGTCATCGGTGGTTAGCTGCACTATCAAATTACACTTTTAAGTTACGTTACAAGCCAGGGCCTAAGAATATAGGGGCTGATGCAATGTCCCGACGACCAGGACTACCAGAACAAACAGGTGATTCTCAATGGGAAGAAATTCCTTCACTTGGTGTGAGAGCATTCTGCCAAACCAGTGTCTTCAAAGACGAAACCTCTGTTTTTTCAGATTTGAGAGCAGTAGATTCATTGGGATGTCATCCACAAGCTCTGCCTGTATATTATTGTAAACCATCTGTAGTGGAATTAGCCAGATGGTCTCGAATACCTCCTGAAGAATTAATAAATGCACAGGAACAAGATCCTTTAATTGGACTACTTTGAAAAGCTGTTCAAACTGATAGCCCACACTTACTGAAGAGAATTCCTAGGGAATGGTCTGGTCCACTAAACAGAGAGTGGGATAAGTTTCAAATTCAAGATGGACTTCTGTTTCGAGTAGTTAAATACCACAATCATCCAGATCGAAGACAATTGGTGTTACCTGCCAAACTAAGAAAACGGACATCTTGGGATAGAAAAAACGTTTGGCCTCTTGCAGGATAGATGTTATTGGCCAAAGATGAGAGAGTATGTAGAAGACTACATTCATAAATGTTTTAGATGTGTACAGAGGAAAACTCTTCCAACTCAAGCTGCCTCTATGGGTCAACTGAAAAGTGAAGGCCTCATGGATCTTGTTTGCATGGATTTTTTGTGCATTGAGCCAGATTCTCGTGGCATTGGAAATGTTCTTATTGTAACAGATCACTATACCCGTTATGCTCAAGCCTTCCCAACAAAGGACCAGAAGGCTAGTACAGTGGCTAGAGTTCTTTGGGAAAGGTTTTTCATTCATTATGGTCTTCCTAAGAAACTGCATTCTGATCAAGGTAGAGACTTTGAGAGTCGCCTCATTAAAGAAATGATGAATGTTTTGAGAATTAAGAAGACAAGAACTTCTCCCTATCATCCAGAAGGAGATGCTTTGCCTGAGAGGTTTAACAGAACTTTGCTAAATATGTTAGGGACCCTGCCAGAGTCTGAAAAGAGAACTTGGAGTCGTCAAGTAGAAGCACTAGTTCATGCCTACAACTGCACCCGACATGATTCCACAGGTTATTCACCATACTTCCTTATGTTTGGGAGAGAAGTGAGACTACCTATAGATCTCCAGTTAGGGGTGTCATCAGATGGAGTTTCTCATAAGAGTCACTATCAGTATGTCAGGCGATTGCAGGAGAGTTTACAAACAGCTTATAAGTTGGCTGAAGAAGCTACTGCTCGATTAAATGAGGCTAATAAGCAACAATATGACAAGAGAAGAAAACATCAGGATTTGCAACCAGGAGACCGTGTCCTTTTACGGAATTTAGGGATACCAGGCAAGCACAAGTTAGCTCCTAGATGGAGGAATAGTATCTATAGAATAGTCAGACAATTGCCAGGTCTTCCAGTTTTTCAGATAGCAGATGAAAATGGTGTTGTGAAGACATGGCATCGGAATCATTTGTTGCCTATACCTCAATTCCAGTATGATGTTACATATCATGAGGACCAAGGCCCAAGCATGTCAATTAATAATGAATATAGTATCCCACATGAAGACTCATCAATTCAATCAGACCCTGAAATGAGATCTCCATTGCAAAGAGAGACCTATAATGATGAGCATGCCTCCTCTGTTGCCTGATATGCCATCCTTCCCTAATAGTCCTATACCAGATAGGGAATCTCTAAACCCTATACATTATGATAGTAGAAGTCCCTATAGAGAGAAAAGACCAGCAAGAAAGAGACATCCCCCAAAGAAATTGACATATGATACACTAGGAAACCCTGGTTATAATGTTGAACCCTTGTTACCTGCTCTAACATCTGCTGTACGATGTGTTTTGAAAGATGTATACCCTAACCATAATTTGACTCATGATGAATATGTGATTTTGTTAGTAGACTTGCTAAAGAAAATGTATTGATGTGTTGCTCTTGTACCCCTTGCTGGGGACAGCAAGTTTTTTTTTTTGGGGGGGGAGTATGTAAGGACCTTGCCCTTACCCAAGATATCTGCTGTAATAGTTGTATTGAGGAAGAGAAATGCCATCTGGGAAGGGGGAGGAGTTGTTAGTGCTGAGGAGATTTCTTAGGTGTTAAGAGAAGTGTGGAGCTTTGCACAGACTTGGAGATGGGGGAAGAAAGTTGCTGTTTCCAAGCTGAAAGAAGTTATTCAGACTAATGCATGGATTCCAGAGACAGTTCAGACATTGCTACATGTGGCTGCTGCAGACAGAAGTTTGAACCTTTTATTTGTACTGTGAGTGTCAGCCATTATCTGCTGTTTTAAGATCTCCATAACTTCATGTTAACTAAATGCAAGAGAAAAGATATACTAGTCATATCTGATGTGCTGCAGAGTTGTTGTATATTAAAGAGATAACCCAGAGAATATTCTAGAAGTTATTCTGCTTAAACAGTTTGCATAAATACACTAAATGGATTGCACAGCTGCATTACATAAGGAAGTAACTGAGTGTGATGTGCTGCAGAGTTGTTGTATATTAAAGAGATAAACCAGAGAATATTCTAGAAGTTATTCTGCCTAAACAGTTGCATAAATACATTAAATGGATTGCACAGCTGCATTACATAAGGAAGTAACTGAGTGTGATGTGCTGCAGAGTTGTTGTATATTAAAGAGATAACCCAGAGAATATTCTAGAAGTTATTCTGCCTAAACAGTTGCATAAATACAAGACCGCTGCTTCATAACCCTGTTCGCCTTCTCTGAGCAGGCGGACAGAAATCGCCACAATTCAACCTGATCTAGTACAATCGGGTTGATTGACACTTCCCTGCTGGTGGCCCATTGGCCACGAGTCTGCAGTCTTTTGTGAGCTGCTGGTGCAATGCTGAATACGGAAAGCGTATTGCTCTCCGCATTCAGCGATGTCTGTTGGACCTGATCTGCACTGTCGGATCAGGTCTGACAGACAGACATTTGATAAATAGGCCTCAAACACTCTACCAGGAATGAACAAAAGCTCAATAGCTTGTTCTATGGAAAGTCACCACATAGAAGCAGCCTCTTTTAGCCCAGTTCTGCTTTTCACAAAGGAAAAATTTCCTGAAGTATATCAGTCTTATCCCGCCAAGTAAGGTCAGTCCAGCCCCGAAATACCAGACAATTCTCCTCTGAACAAGGAACATGACAATCCCAGACGATAGTTTTAGCTTCCTATAGGCCTCGTCAGTGAGGTGCAGCCATATTCCTCTAGGTACACACTGGGCAGAGAGTCTGGTTCCCCCCATCACCTTTAGGGAGACCTCACTAGGGTCATTATTCAGATTCATACAAAGAGAGAAGCGCTCTACCAGGGACGAACAACAGCTCAATAGCTGTTCATTAGTCCTTCCCTCCTAACCTCACCTTACTTTTGTATTAATGAACTTCACACATTCCTAAAGACTCTCTCCCCCTTGCACTTCATCTGCAAATCTGCATCTCATCTCATGTCACTCTCCCTCTTGCTCATACTAGCTGCTTGGTGACATCTCCCCTAATCCTGGTCCCCCACAACTCCCTAGCCTTGCACAACCATGCGTACCTTTCAATATACTTTAAAAAAAACTCTGGTAACCTTATTCTCATTCCTCTTGCATCTAAAGCCACTACCCCCTTCAGTTGTGCACTCTGGAACTCTCGCTCTGTTTGCAACAAGCTCAATTCTATTTATGACCTCTTTATCTCCCACTCTCTCAGCCTTCTGGCTCTCACAGAAAACTGGCTCTCTCCTTTAGACACAGCATCCAGTGCTGCACTGTAAAATGGGGGTCTCAACTTCAGCCACACTCCTAGGTTTGGTAATAGACAAAGAGGTGGTGCTGGTATTTTACTTTCCTCTCGTTGCACCTTTCAACAAATACAGCCCTTCTCTTCCCTCACATTTTCTTCATTTGAAGCACACATGATTTGCTTATTCTCTTCCCTCTATAAACGTGTTGCAGTCATATACCCAACCCTGGCTCCTAAACTCAATTTTTAGATCACTTTTCTGCCTGTCTGCCTAATTTCCTTTCCTCAGACACCCCTGCCCTCATTTTGGCGACTTCAACATCCCTCTTGACAATCCCTTTGCCTCCTCTGCAAAACAGCTTCTGAAACTTATTTCCTCTTTCGGCCTGTCACAATGGACTGACTCTCCCACTCACAAAGATGGCCAATCTGATTTTCAGCTATCGATGCACTATCTCAAATTTCACGAACTTCCCTTTTCCTCTTTATGACCATCATCTCCTCACTTGAAAGATCACATCCCTCCCTACAACTCCCCCTCCTTCTACACCTCACACTAAACTTCACAGAAGCAATAAGTCATTAGATCAGCAACAGCTCGCTAGCTCTCTTGAACCTCTCCTCTCTTCCATCCCCTCCTTTTCCTGCCCTGACCAATCAATCTGCTACTATAACCCCACCCTTACATCAGTCCTTGACAATCTGGCCCCACATACCATAGCTCAGAAATCACACACTCACCCTCTGTGCTGGCACACTCCTTTGACACGGTACCTATGCAGATGCTGAGAGACACTGTAGAAAATCTCAGAGTTCAGCTGACTTTCTTCACTACAAGTTCATCTTGAACTCCTACTATTCTGCCCTTAATCTTTATAAGCAACACTACTTCTCTACTCTCATCTCTACTCTTTCCTCTAACCCAAAATGTTTTTTCTCCACTTTCAATTCTCTTCTCCGCCCACCTCCTAACACAACTTCTCTCTCACCTCAAGATTTTGCCAGTCACTTCAATTACAAAATTGACTTCATCAGAAATTAAAGGGATATGAAACGCCCAAATTTACTTTCATTAATCAGATAGAACATACAATTTTAAACAACTTTCCAATTGACTATTATTTAATTTGCTTCCTGCTCTTGTTATCTTTGCTGAAAGGTTAAAGGGACAGTTTACTCAAACATTTTCTCCCTTTTAATTTGTTCCCAATGATCCACTTTACCTGCTGGAGTGTATTAAATTGTTTACAAGTAGCTCCTTTACCCTTATATTGGCATTTGAAATTGTTAATTTAGCATGTGGTATCCCCACCTATTCTGAAAGTTTGTGGCCGCGCGTACCAGCTATAGATAAGCTTTGTAAACACAGCCAGCAGAAGAAATTACACTCCCAGTGCGATATAGCAGAGATAAGGTAATAAAATGTTCATTTTCCATTGTTCTCTCAAAGTACTGGTGATTGTTTTAAGGACAGATATAAGATAAAGAAGCAGGTATATTTGCACAATGTGATACAGTAATGAGATCGGATTATACCTACAAGCTCAACCTATTTTATTAGGTTGTGGCTTCAAAACACAAAATCAGAGCTTTAATATACACAAATAAGCCTTAAAAAGCTAATTTTCATACATTTTATACTCTGCAGTTGGTAAAAAACGCAATTGTAAACACATTAAGGGAAAAACTATTTTACAGTATACTGTCCCTTTAATCTAGAAAAGATCAGGAGCAGCAAAGAATCTAGGTTATCACTGCTGAATGGTGGCTGTATATATATATATATATATATATATATATATACCAATTGTCATTGGCTCACCCATGTGTTCAGTTAGAAACCAGTAGTGTATTGCTGCTCCTTCAACAAATTATACCAAGAGAATTAAACAAATTAGATAATATAAGTAAATTCGAAAGTTGTTTAAAATTCTATTCGCTATCTGAATCATGAAAGAAAATGTTTTGGTTTCATGTCCCTTTAAATCAGCTCTCAACATATTACCAATCTCCCACCCCCTCAAATGCTCACAATCATCCAAAACCCAAAAAGCCATGAATTTAGCTCTTTTGCCCCTGTTACAGAGGAAGAAGTTTCTGCCCTTATAATGTCCTCCCACCTCACTACCTGTCCTCCCAACCCCATCCCCTCACAGCTACTCCCCTCCCTCTCTTCTACCCTTACCCCATACTCACACACATCTTTAACCTCCCCCTCAGCACTGGTATATTTCCCTCATTTATAAAACACGCATTGGGCACACCTATCCTCAAAAAACCTTCTCTCGATCCAACCTCCCCATCCAACTACCGCCCTATTTCCCTACTCCCTCTTGCCTCAAAGCTCTTTGAAAAGCTAGTATATGCACATCTATCCCATTTCCTTACACTAAACTCCCTCCTTGACCCACTGCAATCTGGATTTCACCCCATCACTCCACAGAGACAGCAATCGTTAAGGTTACCAACAACCTACAGCAAAATCCAAAGGCCACTTCTCTCTGCTTATCCTCCTTGATCTGTCTGCAGCCTTTGATACTGTTGACCACCCTCTTTTGCTCCAAACCCTCCAATCCTTTGGTATTTGCGACACAGCTCTCTTGTGGTTCTCTTCTACCTTTCTAACTGTACCTTTAGTGAAATGGGATAGATGTGCATATACTAGCTTGTCAAGAAGCTTTGAGGCAAGAGGGATTAGGGAAATAGGACAGTAGTTGGATGGGGAGGTTGGATCGAGAGAAGGTTTTTTAAAGATAGGTGTGACCAGTGCATGTTTTAGAGATGAGGGAAATTAACCAGTGTTGAGGGAGAGGTTGAAAATGTGTGTGAGTATAGGGGTAAGGGTAGAAGAGAGGGAGGGGAGTAGCTGTGAGGGGATGGGGTCAAGGGGACAGGTAGTGAGGTGAGAGCACAGTATAAGTACAGAAACTTCTTCCTCAGTAACATGGGTTAAAGAGCTAAATGTATGGCTATGTGGGCTTTGGTTGATTACTAGCTTTTGAGGGTGTAAGAGACTGGAAGTATGTTGAGCGCTGGTTTTGTTTCTGATGGAATCAATTTTGTTATTGAAGTGGCTGTCAAAACCTTAAGCTGACAGAGAAGTTGTATTAGGAGGTGGGGTGTGCGGAGAAGAGTATTCAAAGTGGAAAACAGACATTCTGAGTTTGAAGAAAGAGTAGAGAAGTAATGTTGCATATAAAAATTAAGGGCAGAAAAGTAGGAGTTCAAGATGAACGTGTAGTGAAGAAAGTCAGCTGAATTCTGAGATTTTCTCCAGTGCCGCTCAGCAGTACGGGAACCGTATCAGAGGAGTATGCCAGGGCTGAGGATGAGTATGATTTCCGAGCTATGGTAGGAGGGGTTAGATTGTCAAAGACCGATGTAAGGGTGAAATTATAGCGGCAAATAGATTTGTCAGGGCAGGAAAAGGAGGATATGGATAAGAGGAGAGGTTCGAGAGAACTAGCAAGCTATTGCTGATCTAATAACATAATGCTTCTGTGATGTTTGGTGAGAGGGGTAGAAGGAGGGAGGGATGTAGGGAGGGATGTGATGTTGCAAGTGATGTGTTGAGTTTGTGAAGTCTGATATCGTTTATTGGTGGCTAAAAATCAGATTAAGGGAGTGACCATCTTTGTGAGTGGGGGAGTCAGTCCATTGTGACAGACCGAAAGAGGAAGTGAGTTGCAGAAGTTGTTTTGCAGAGGAGGCAGTGGGATTGTCAACAAGGATGTTGAAGTCACCAAGAATGAGGGCAGGGGTGTCTGAGGAAAGGAAATAAGGTAGCCAGGCAGCAAAGTGATCTTGAAATTGAGTTGACGAGCCAGGGGGGCGGTATATGACTCAACCACATATAGAGAGGGGAGAGAATAAGTGTCATGTGGGTTTCAAATGAGGAAAATGTGAGGGAAGAGATGGGTTGTATTTGTTGAAAGGTGCAATGAGAGGAAAGTAAAATACCTACACCACCTCCTTGTCTATTACCAGACCTAGGAGACACTAGGAGTGTGGCTGAAGTGGAGACCCCCCATGTGACAGTGCAGCAGTCTATGGAAAGGTACATATGGATGTGCACGGCTAAGAAGTTATTGGCGACCAGGATTAGGGATGATGTCACCAGCAGCTAGTATGAGCAAGAGGGAGACTAGATGCAGATTTGCAGTAACTAGACTGTTTTGGGATGTGGTGCAGGGGGGAGAGAGAGTGTTTTAGAATGTGTAAAGTTCATGAGTACAAAAGTAAGGTGAGTTTAAGAGAGATTGGCTAATGAACAGTGTAGGTGGTGAGGTAGAAGGAGTAATTGAGTAAAGTAGTTTGTTTTAGAGACAAGAGGTAGCAAAAAGAAATATGAAGATCATGGGGGGTAGTTATCAAGCCGTCTACTTTTCTGGCTTCGCCGGCCCAATACGCCCGCCTAAGCTCGCCTACCTTCGCCGCCGCGGACCTGAAAAAATATGCCTAAGTTATCAAATAAAGCTGTCAAAAAGCCGCGGGGCGATGAGCAGCGGACTGTGACAGTTATCACTCATCCGATCTCGCTGCTCTTCGGCTTTTTCCCAGCTTTATTGCTAGCCTGTCACTAAGCACTCACACTAAACTACACTGTTCTATCCCTATACCGGCGCCCCTGGAGCCCCCTGCAACTCAATAAAGTTACTAACCCCTAAACCGCCGCTCCTAGACCCCGCCGCAACTCTTATAAATGTATTAACCCCTAAACCGCCGCTCCCGGACACCGCTGCCACCTACAGTATACCTAGTAACCCCTATCCTGCCCCCCCTACACCGTCGCCCTCTATTATAAAGTTATTAACCCCTATCCTGCTGATCCCGCACCTCTCCGCAACTAAATAAATAGTTTAACCCCTAAACCGCCGCTCCCTGAACCCGCCGCAACCTATATTAAACCTATTAACCCCTATCCTGCCCCCCCTACACCGTCGTCACCTATAATAAATTTATTAACCCCTAATCTGCCTCCCCTACACCGTCGCCCCCTATAATAAATTTATTAACCCCTATCCTGCCCCCACTACGCCGCCGCCACTGTAATAAAATTATTAACCCCTAAACCTAAGTCTAACCCTAACCCTAACGCCCCCCTAACTTAAATATTAATTAAATAAATCTAAATAATATTTCTCTTATTAACTAAGTTAATCCTATTTAAAACTAAATACTTACCTATAAAATAAACCCTTATATAGCTACAATATAAATAATAATTATATTCTAGCTATCTTAGGATTTATTTTTATTTTACAGGTACCTTTCAATTTATTTTAACTAGGTACAATAGCTATTAAATAGTAATTAACTATTTAATAGCTTACCTAGCTAAAAGAAACTGAAATTTACCTGTAAAATAAATCCTAACCTAAGTTACAATTACACCTAACACTACACTATACTTTAATAAATTATTCCTATTTAAAAATAAATACTTACCTGTAAAATAAACACTAAGATAGCTACAATATAATTAATAATTATATTGTAGCTATTTTAGGATTTATATTTATTTTACAGGTAACTTTGTATTTATTTTAGCTAGTTAGAATAGTTATTAAATAGTTATTAACTATTTAATAACTACCTAGCTAAAAGAAATACAAAATTACCTGTAAAATAAATCTTAACCTAAGTTACAATTAAACCTAATACTACACTATCATTAAATTAATTAAATAAACTACCTACAAATAACTACAATTAAATACAATTACATCAACTAACTAAAGTACAAAAAATAAAAAAGCTAACTTACAAAAAATAAAAAAATAAGTTACAAACATTTAAAAACATATTACAACAATTTTAAGCTACTTACACCTAATCTAAACCCCCTAATAAAATAACAAACCCCCCCAAAATAAAAAAATGCCCTACCCTATTCTAAATTAAATAAAGTTCAAAGCTCTTTTACCTTACCAGCCCTTAAAAGGGCCATTTGTGGGGGCATGCCCCAAAGAAAACAGCTCTTTTGCCTGTAAAAGAAAAATACAACCCCCCCCAACATTAAAACCCACCACCCACATACCCCTAATCTAAAACAAACCCCCCTTACAAAAACCTAACACTAATCCCCTGAAGATCATCCTACCTTGTCTTCACTCAGCCGAGCAGCGAAGGAACCGAAGTGGACATCCGGAGCGGAAGAAGTTAATCCTCCAAGCGGCGCTGAAGAAATCTTCCATCCGATGAAGTCATCATCCAGGCGGCGCTGAAGAAAAGTCTTCGATCCGGCCGATGTCATCTTCAAAGAGGCGCTGAAGAGGTCTTCTATCCGGGCGAAGTCATCTTCCAAGCCGGGTCTTGAATCTTCCTTCCGCCGACGCGGAACCACCTTCTTCACCGACGGACTACGACGAATGAAGGCTCCTTTAAGGGACGTCATCCAAGATGGCGTCCCCTCAATTCCGATTGGCTGAAAGGATTCTATCAGCCAATCGGAATTAAGGTAGGAAAAATCTGATTGGCTGATGGAATCAGCCAATCAGATTGAGCTCGCATTCTATTGGCTGTTCCGATCAGCCAATAGAATGCGAGCTCAATCTGATTGGCTGATTGGATCAGCCAATCGGATTGAACTTGAATCTGATTGGCTGATTCCATCAGCCAATCAGAATTTTCCTACCTTAATTCCGATTGGCTGATAGAATCCTATCAGCCAATCGGAATTGAGGGGACGCCATCTTGGATGACGTCCCTTAAAGGAGCCTTCATTCGTCCGTCGGTGAAGAAGGTGGTTCCGCGTCGGCGGAAGGAAGATTCAAGACCCGGCTTGGAAGATGACTTCGCCCGGATAGAAGACCTCTTCAGCGCCTCTTTGAAGATGACATCGGCCGGATCGAAGACTTTTCTTCAGCGCCGCCTGGATGATGACTTCATCGGATGGAAGATTTCTTCAGCGCCGCTTGGAGGATTAACTTCTTCCGCTCCGGATGTCCACTTCGGTTCCTTCGCTGCTCGGCTGAGTGAAGACAAGGTAGGATGATCTTCAGGGGATTAGTGTTAGGTTTTTGTAAGGGGGGTTTGTTTTAGATTAGGGGTATGTGGGTGGTGGGTTTTAATGTTGGGGGGGGGTTGTATTTTTCTTTTACAGGCAAAAGAGCTGTTTTCTTTGGGGCATGCCCCCACAAATGGCCCTTTTAAGGGCTGGTAAGGTAAAAGAGCTTTGAACTTTATTTAATTTAGAATAGGGTAGGGCATTTTTTTATTTTGGGGGGGTTTGTTATTTTATTAGGGGGCTTAGATTAGGTGTAAGTAGCTTAAAATTGTTGTAATATTTTTAACATGTTTGTAACTTAATTTTTTATTTTTTGTAACTTAGCTTTTTTTATTTTTTGTACTTTAGTTAGTTGATGTAATTGTATTTAATTGTAGTTATTTGTAGGTAGTTTATTTAATTAATTTAATGATAGTGTAGTATTAGGTTTAATTGTAACTTAGGTTAGGATTTATTTTACAGGTAATTTTGTATTTCTTTTAGCTAGGTAGTTATTAAATAGTTAATAACTATTTAATAACTATTCTAACTAGATAAAATAAATACAAAGTTACCTGTAAAATAAATATAAATCCTAAGATAGCTACAATATAATTATTAATTATATTGTAGCTATCTTAGGGTTTATTTTACAGGTAAATTTCAGTTTATTTTAGCTAGGTAAGCTATTAAATAGTTAATAACTATTTAATAGCTATTGTACCTAGTTAAAATAAATTGAAAGGTACCTGTAAAATAAAAATAAATCCTAAGATAGCTAGAATATAATTATTATTTATATTGTAGCTATATTAGGGTTTATTTTATAGGTAAGTATTTAGTTTTAAATAGGATTCATTTAGTTAATAAGAGTTAATTTATTTAGATTTATTTAATTAATATTTAAGTTAGGGGGGCGTTAGGGTTAGGGTTAGACTTAGCAGGATAGGGGTTAATACATTTAATATAGGTTGCGGCGGGTTCAGGGAGCGGCGGTTTAGGGGTTAATACATTTATTATAGTTGCGGTGGGCTCCGGGAGCGGCGGTTTAGGGGTTAATATGTATAGAGTAGCTTGCGGTGTGCTCCGGGAGCGGCGGTTTAGGGGGTAATAACTTTATTTAGTTGCGGCGGTGTAGGGGGGGACAGATTAGTGGTGTTTAGGCTCGGGGTACATGTTAGGGTGTTAGGTGCAGACAGCTCCCATAGGAATCAATGGGATGTCTGTCAGCAGCGAACTTGTACTTTCGCTATGGTCAGACTCCCGTTGATTCCTATGGGATCCGCCGCCTCCAGGGTGGCGGATTGAAAACCAGGTACGCTTTGGAATTCCAGCATATTTGAGGTTGACGGCTTGATAACTAGGCCCCATTGAGCATTTGTTTACAAAAGTGGGACTATCAGCCACTTCAAAAAGATCCCACAGATAATTTTTTATGATTCTTGTAGAATACAGTAATAATGAAGGGATCTTGACATTGAAGAAGAAAAATTATATTATCCCAGAACAATTCAATATCCCTTTGTATTACCATCTCCCTAAGATCCATAAGGACATCAAAAAGCATCCAGGCAGACCTATGATTTCGGGGATCAAAAGTTTAACAGACAAATTGTCAGCATACAGTATATTGATTGATTCTTGCAAAAATATGTTTGCTAATTACCCTCTTTCATTAGAGATACAACTGATTTATTGTCTAAATTATCAGACATCAAAAGTTGTCTATTTATGGGTGTCATGTGATATAAATGCTTTATATTCAAACATTTCACTTGAACTAGGTCTTAAAATGATTAAATATTATTTGTCAGATGGCACATATATGCTTGAGTGACAAAAGGAATATTTATTGTAATTAACTAATTTTGAAAAACAACTATTTTAAATACCTGGATGACTTTTACCTATGGCCATGGGTATCAAGTTCGCCCCCAGTTTTGCCAATTTGGTTATGGGTACATTTGACGAATGGTATACTTACAATTCAAGATGGGGTGGTATTCTATGGTCGTTGCGTAGACAACCTTATCATATTACAAATGTTGCTACTAATGTTGTCTCTTCTGCTACTGGGGTATCGTATCTGATTAATAGTAGATTAACACATTATTCCAAATATCTGATTTACGTATTGTTTTTTGCATGTGGAAAACAATATTTAGTTCGTATGACTAGACAAGTATGTAAAAGGTGGGGTGAACATTACAGAAATGTCATTTATAAATCTATGAAACATAGTATATCAAGGCATCATGTTATGCACTATGTGGGTTTTAGTTGTAAGTTTTATATAACCCCGCTGGAGTGGATACCAAAAATAACTGGTTTGAATAGACTCCACAGACGCCGTCAAAGGGATCTTTCTATAAATTTGGTTCTCTCTTTCCAGCGGGCTTAAAGGAAGCAATTGAAATGACTGCATTTAACTAAGAAATTAAAAAATATATATTTTTTAGAATTTTGAGCCCTACCACCAATCGAGCCACATGTATTATGATTAGGGTTGTTTTGATCTAATTATTATTAATAACAAGTTAAAGTGTCATAAAACAGGTTGAGATCTGTGCAAATCCTAAAAGGGCTAAATAATTAAAAATAGTTTGCCTAAAATAAATTGTTTATAAATTGCTGGCAAGTATCTATACTATAATTGTGTTTGTAAAGCGTCCGTCAGTGTCATCAGTTGCGCACGCATCCTCAAAGAAATGTTGGCAGCGCGAAGCAGCCAACAGAATGTTGGCTGCGCATGTAGCCAAAAGAATTCACCTGGATGCAGCAAAGCTGCATCCAGGTGGATTACGAAAATGGTAGGGTGGTGAAAGAATCAGGTGGATTCTTTCACCACCCTGCAATTTTCGGAATCCACCAGGATGCAGCGAAGGCAAACAGAGCATTACAAAAAAAAAAATACGCCCGCAATAAGTATTAAAAAAAAAACCTAACCGTACGCAATAAGTATTTAAAAAAATATATAACCGCCCATACTAAGTATTAAGAAAAAAATAAACTAACCACCCGCACAAAGTATTAAGAAAAGAAAAAAACAACTACCTCATAAAATTATTAACCCCTAAATCTGCAAACCCCCAACATTGCAAACGACTTAATACATCTATTAACCCATAATCCGCCAACCCCTCACAACGCATTAAACCTAATTTACCTATTAACTCCTACACCGCCAACCCCCACAACGCAAAAAACTAATTTAATGACTAAGCCCCCTAACCTAACACTCCCTAAATAACTCATTAATTACAATAAAAAATTACTACATTGCAATAGAAAATTTAAAAAAAAATACATTACCTTAATCTAATTACAGAAAATAAAAAACAACACTATCCAAAATATAAAAATAATCCTAATCCCTATGAAAAAAAAATAATAATAAATAACAACAATCTAATGCTAAACTACCAGGGCTTTTTGTAGGGCATTGCCCTAAAGAAAACAGATTGTTTACATTACAAATAAACCAAGTCCCCCCTTAAAGTCAAACCCCCCACCCACCAAATCCCCCAAAATAAAATAAAAAACTAACACTAATAAACCTAAACTACCCATTGCCCCTAAAGGGGCATTTGTATGGGCATTGCCCTTAAAAGGGTATTCAGCTATTTTGCAATTTGCTTAAAAAAAACCCTAATCTAAAAAAACAAAACCCCCCAAAAAATGTTTAAAAAAACTAACACTAAAGCCTCAAATAGGTACTCACGGTTTCAGAAGTCCGACGGAGAAGGTCTTCTTATTCCAGGTGGATCCATCATCTTCATCCACAGCAAAGGCGGTGTGGAGCAGAGGTCTGGAGCGGTCATCTCAGAAGTGACGATCCTCGGCGGCAGTCATCGGCAGCGGTGGCACTCCTCGGGAGCGGCGGTCCTCAGCGAAGGTGCGGAGGTTCCTCTTTATGCGTTCGTCCGCCGCACACTAAAGATTGAATTCAAGGTACTCATGTGGTACCTTGAATTCCTATTGGCTGAATTTTTTTTTTAAATCAGCCAATAGGATGAGAGCTACTAAAATCTTATTGGCTGATTTGAACAGCCAATAGCATTTCAGTAGCTCAAATCCTATTGGCTGTTTTGAAAAATTAAGCAGCTAATAGGATGAGAGCTACTGAAATCTTATTGGCTGATTTGAACAGCCAATAGGATTTTAGCGGCTTTAATCCTATTGGCTGTTTTGAAAAATTCAGCCAATAGGAATGCAAGGTACCCCAAATTGATTGCGGTACCTTGCATTCAATATTTAGTATACCACGGACATCGGATGAAGAGGAGCCTCATGCCGCCGAGGACCACCGCTGCCGCCGAGGACTGCCACCGCCGATGCCGCCACAGATGACCACCGCCGAGAATCTGGGAAGACCCCTCCAAACCTCCACTCTGCGCCACCTTCACTGTGGATGAAGATGATAGACCCGCCTGGAAGAAGACCTTCTCTGTCGGACTTCTGAAACCGTGAGTACCTATTTGGGGCTTAAGTGTTAGTTGTTTTTTTTTGGGGGGGGGGTTTGTTTTTTTAGATTAGGGTTTTTTTGGGGCAAATTGCAAAAAGCTGAATGCCCTTTTAAGGGCAGTGAAAAAGAGCTGAATGCCCTTTTAAGGGCAATGCCCATACAAATGCCCCTTTAGGGGCAATGGGTAGTTTAGGTTTATTAGTGCTAGGTTTTTTTTTATTTTGGGGGGTTTGGTGGGTGGGGTTTTTTACTGTTAGGGGGGAATTTGTTTATTTTTAATGTAAAAGAGCTTATTTCTTTAGGGCAATGCCCTACAAAAAGCCCTTTTAAGGGCTATTGGTAGTTTAGTATTAGATTAGGAGGTGTTTTTATTTTGGAGGAGATTTTTTTCTTTTTATAGGGTATTAATTTAGGTTTAATTTAATTATTTTGGATAGCTTTGTTTATTTTTTCTGTATTTTTACTTTTTTATTTTTTGTAGCTTTAGGGTTTCATTTTTAACACACAGACTGCCCTCTGGGCAGGCTTATCAACTAGTTTTAAAATAATTTACAAAAACGAGCAAAAATACTTACTTAGCCATGCTGTCTGGAGCACTGTGCTCCACCTCCCTTATCAGTGTTTAGACACAGGCATTGTATTTAAACTGAGTTCACAGCTTCTAGGCATGCTCCAGCAGATAATCCCTGTTCAATTTTGCCTTCAACCAAAATAAATAACAATAGATAAAGATATAGCCATAAAAGGAAATGTGTGGGGGGAGTTAGAGCTTTACAAATCAGAAACTAAAAAGAAAGGGTTAATGGCGAGGCACTGCAGTATAAATTTGCAGGTAAAGTAATTAAAGTACATATTTTTATATTTTGGGCTGAATTATCAAGTTCTGAATGGAGCTTGATGCCCCTGTTTCCGCGCAACCCTTCAGGCTCGCTGGAAACAGCCCATATCTGGGCGGTGAGCTGGGACACTGTGAGTTCTCATTCGGCTACTATTAAGCAGATTTGGGTGCTGCCAAGTCTGTGAGTATGACAGCCCCACTGTGTGGTGTGTGTTTGGGTTTATTACACTATGAGGTGCCTTCTGTTGGTGTTTAACAGTATAACACTTTATTAGATAAGAATATTGCATAAATATGCCTTTTCATGTTTTCATCTACTTAACTGCAAAGGGCTCCAATGCACTTATATATCTGTCTATATGTGTGTACATATGTATTGATGTGTTTATAGGTGTATATATGTCTGTCTTTTTTTTTCTAACTCCTGGGACCTCATATCTTTGAGCCCTTATAACTTTATTGTGCTATTTTTTTTTTTTTTAAATCATTTTTATTAGATAGTGTTATTATGAGTGTAACTGTACTTTGTAATGTATTTTAGATTTGTTTTGTGACACTTTTTTGTTTTGCAAAACAGTTAACCACAGCTCTGAGGACATGCTATCATGACGCACGTTAACTTGAATTGCGCTCAAGCAATCATGTTTATTTTTAACTTTTAATATGAGCACTAAACTCAATGCACTCAAACAACCCACGATAAATCCCTTTTTGCTTGTGCATAACTATTAGTGCCAATATATTTGGGGGAACCAATGGCAATAATAATGTTGGTGTATACGTCTTCCTTTTATTGATTGCTCTGTATGATTACAGTAGTGTGAATGATGGGGTGCAGTGTATTATTGCAAACTTATAAACAGTTTTTCAGTAAAGAACCGAAAGAGAAAGAATACACATATTGCACTCACAGACGTAATGTTGGTGATAGTGATCAATGCTCTGTTATTATAAAATGTAACTTTTATTCAAAGTTAAAAATAATTTCCATTATTCCTCTTATCGTTATTATTGTTATATTATCATTACTATTGTTATTGTTATATTCCCATTATGCTTTATAAAATTAAATTAGGACAGACAAAAAGATGTACTCAAACTTGTGCCTGAAGCAGCACTGATATTATTTTCTGGCATTTTAGCCTAGTGGATCTTGGGTTCTTAAATTTTAATCCTCACTAGTTACTTAAAGGGACATTAAACACTTTGAGATGGTAATATAAAATGATAAATTGTATATAATAAAACAACTCTGCAATATACTTTCATTATTTATTTTGTCCACTTTGCCTGTAATTCCATTCTAAAATTGTGAGCTTTTCAGTTCCTGTTAGAAATGGAAGTGCAGAACACTGTTAAATCCAGCACAACCATTGGCTACACACTTTAGTGACCTATTTATAACTGTCCCTAATTGGCCACAGCAGAGAAGGTAGAACAAGTTACAACATGGCAGCTCCCAGTTTTTTACAGACACTAAAACTTTACACTTATTTTGTCACTTTTTAAACAACTAATGAAACTTTAAAAAATACATCTACATGTTAGTCATGGACTAATCTCTTCTTTGAATGCATCATTTTATCTAGCATGTATTTAGTGTTTAATGTCCCTTTAAATAGCGCATTGTTTAGAATATTGCCACGCTGTAAGCTCACATTTTACTGAAAACGCTAAATTTGTGAATTTCACAACCATCTCTCATTCTCCCTGAACCAGCCTGTATTTTTCAGCCATTGGGGCCGATTTATTAATGTCCGCTGCACATCGATAAATGCCGACAGCATACGCTGTTTTTAAGGGTTTATTGGGTGTGTTTTAATTTTAGATTAGGGTTTGGGATTTTAAAACAGAGCTAAATGGCCTTTTCCAGGGCAATGGGGAGCTTAGGTTTTTTCAGTTAGGTTTTTATTTGGGGGGTTTGGTTGTGTGGGTGGTGGGTTTTACTGTTGGGGGGGTATATGTATTTTTTTATTTACAGGTAAAAGAGCTGATATCTTTGGCGCAATGCCCAGCAAAAGGCCCTTTTAACCCCTTAAGGACCAGCGACGTACCCTGTATGTCGCTGGCCTTTTTTTGGGACTTAATTGTTTTATAGCGCGGTCTTGCCACCAGCGTTGAGACTGCTCTATTCCACAAAGCCTGCTGGAGGGAGGGCATTAATAGCGTGTTCTTGCTTGACTTGTGCTATTATGTCCTGAAAAAACCCTTAACGACCAGTGACAAACAGGGTACATTGTGGTCATTAAGGGGTTAAGGGTCGTTGGTAGTTTATTGTAGGCTAGAGGCTTTTTTATTTTCATAGGGCTCTTAGATTAGGTGTAATTAGTTTAAATATTTTTTATTTTGTGTAACTTAGTGTTTATATTTTTTGTAACTTAGTGTTTGTGATTTTTTTGTAACTTTGTAATTTTTTATTGTAGATTTAAATTATTTGAGTAGGGTTAGGTGTTTAAATATGTAGTTAATTTAATTTGTAGTTTACTGTAATTTTAGTATAACAGTTAGGGTAGATTAATTATTAGTTTAATATCGTTTAATGTAATTTTAGTATAATAGTTAGGTTAGATTAATTATTAGTTTAATATAGTTTAATTTAAATCTAAAGGTAAGTTTAAATTTATTATAAGATAGGGATGAGATAATATTTAATATAAAGTTAGCGGGTTGTTAGGTTTAGCGGTTAATATGTTAATTTAGCTTATGGCGATGTGGGGGGCTGGCGGTTTAGGGGTTAATAGGTTTAGTAAGTGCTAGTGATGTGGGAGGCTAGTGATGTGATGTGGGAGGCCAGGGGTTTAGGGGTTAATACATTTAGATACAGGTATAGTTTTGTTAATATTAGAGGAGGAGCTCCATCAAAGTTAAGATCCTCTAATATTAACAAAACTATACCTGTATCTAATTGGCTTAGCAGGGGTAATGGAACTTGGCCATGTAATACTGTTAGATGCGGGATGTGCAAGTCTATAATGAAAGGGGATTCGTTTAACAACACTAGTAATACAAAAACATATAAGGTAAAACACAAATTCACGTGCAAATCAACATATGTAGTGTATTTACTCACTTGTGAATGTAATTGCTTCTATGTAGGGAGAACTAAGAGGATGATTAGAACTAGATTTAGTGAACACTGGAATAATATAAAGAACAAAGTGGAAACACATAGTGTTCCTGACCATTTTAGAATCTTCCATTTGTCCAATCTTCAAAGTCTAAAGGTTCTAGCTTTAGATTGGATTGCACCCAATTTTTCAAATAATAGACTAAAGGCACTTCGCTAACGTGAAACATACTGGATCCACGAGTTAAAAACACTTAATACATCTAGTGCATATGGACTCAACATCGACCTAGATTTACAGGCATTTATGTGACCCGGTTCAACTCATGGCAAACTAAATATCATTAGTATTGCTAATATATAACACCACATTATTACCGAATCTCATTATTTATCATCTATTATCCAGTCCTTATTGTAAGTAGAGCAGGAATCTTTTTTACATATGTATAGTTACACCTTAGTTTTAAAGTATTTTCTGGTCTATTCCTCTTTTTTATGTTCGTTTAGGCAATTTTGGGGTGAGAAGTTACACTAATCAATCCTGTACCAATTTTGAAGGAACAGGTGTATATATATTCGCTTAGGAGCACTTGAAAGGTAAGAGGCATGCACTACTCGGGGTGAAAAATATAACGTGAGTTTATTTTTTAAGCCACTTAGGTAAAGTTACAGAGGCTTAAGAAAAATTCCAGCAAGATACAGACAGACAGATAACAGAGGGACAGACGGCCTGACGCATTTCGTGCCCCCTAGTGGCGCTTAATCATAGGCCTATGATTAAGCGCCACTAGGGGGCATGAAACGCGATCGCTTCCAATGCTAAGTTTCACTGAGGACCTGTTATGTACGTCCTTGGTCCTTAACTGTTATTTTTTGAGGACATACATAGCACGTCCTTGGTCCTAAAGGGGTTAATCACTTTTATGTTACACAAGGTAACCAAGTATGACAGACATATCATGCTTGGTATTAAAATAATCCTCAAGATGTCACAATGTGATTGCTTATAATAGTAAATGTACTTGATATACATAACTAAAAGTATAGGTTATCCTTAACTTCATTATTTATTATTAGAAGCCAGCGAGCAAACTACCCCCCCCCCCCCCCGCTTCAACCTTACCTCATATGATTGGGGTAGTAGCGAATAAGTAGATCCCCTGGAGGAAATCTCTGTGGGACCTCTGCTAATTTGTATATACGTATTTCCTAACCGCTACATACTTGTTTCATGAACTCTATGAACTTTATGAATTCCATTGTTTACTTGCCACTAGTATCATTTGCGAACTAGCTTCAGATATTCATAAATATTCAGTTTTGTGCACCAATGCGCATTTATTAATACATAGGGGCCGTGAGAGACATACCCATTTTCTCATTACCCCTTATGTACTATATTTAATTTGCTAGTTTGTGCCTCTGCATGAAGTGATTCTCTCTTCCTTCCATAGTGTTCCCCTTTTCTATCTTTTATGAACTAGAAATATCCTTATTTAGCACTGGGTCTAGTCCTTTTTTCTTTCTCATACTATCCTTAACTTCAGTCAGGGTTTGCAAAGTGGTTTATGGTGTGCAAAAAAAAAGGGTTGGCTACCTTCATTGCCCACTCTGGAAGGCACCTGGTCCGAAACCTGACCTCAGGAAGAAAAAAAATGAATTGTGATTTCAGCAAAATAATATTTTTTATTCTATATGTGAAACTGCATGCAACAGTTTATCTGACCATTTCCATTCCATTTCCCTGGAGCAGAAGCTATTCTGACAAAGCTATAGTTTCTGTTATAGTTAGTTTTGGTTTTTTTTTAAACTGTTTTGCTTTGTGTAATTGTGTTTGTTAACTCTTTTTTTTTATATAAATGATTCTTTTTTTGTTAATAATAAATGTTATTTTATTAAGTTTTTTCCTTTGTCTAGTATTTGAACTACTTTACTATAGAGATAAGTAATAAAAGTATTGTTTATTTTATGTCTGGGTTTTTCCTTAGAATTTCCTATATAATAATCGTAATGTGGTGGCAGAGATAGTTTAGGGTGTGCAGCATTAAAGGGGAGTTTGGGTATTTTCTAGGTCTAGTACAGATAAGGGAGTGTTTGTTAACCCCTGCACCAACTGTGACAAACTGGTTGCTGTTGCAGGGTTGGTAAAACCCTGAATGTCAGAAACTGGTGTCTAGTGGTGGTGATATTTTTGTTATTTTATGGAGGCATATCAGCAGAAGTCAAAGAAAACTCTTGAACTTTTGTGCCAGGAAAGAGGAATATCATTCTCTTGAAAAAAATAAAGATGGAATGGACCCATCCAAGCCTTGATGGATTATGACATATGCCATGCATAGCAATGCAATGAAGCCTCAAGCACAGATGCTGTAGGCTGAGATTTATCAAAATCTGGAGATCCCTCTGAATATTTTTTGCAGACTGTTCTAAAACATGTGGGCTCAGCGGATTCTAATTTGGGTATACAACTAATCCTAAAGTACCAAGAAAAGCAAGTATCTGAATGCCAGGCCATTATAGCAGCTGAACGCAAGGCTGAGAGGGAAGCAGCTGAATGCCAGGCTGCTGCTACTGAACACCAGGCTAAGAGAGAATCAGTAGAGAGACAAGCTGAGAGAATCAGCTGGAGCTTGCACGGCTGGCGAGAGCAACTGCTTTGCCTATTATTAGTGACTCTAGAGACTCCTCTATTCTCAGACCACGTGCAGAGAATTTTCCTACTCCAGATAAAAATGGGGATCTGGTTGTATTCCTTCACAGCTTTGAAAAGACTTGCAGGCAGTACCAGATGCCAAGGGACCAGTGGGCAAAGTATCTCACCTTTTGTCTGAAAGTCCCTGCACTGGAGGCTTTTGCAGAACTGCCTCCAGAGTTTGATCAGGACTATGATTCAATTAGGAATGTACTGCAGAGGAGGTTTAATCTAACTCCTAAGGCTAACAGGGAGAAAATCCGGACTCTGCAGAGGGGTCATTTTATGAGGCAAAGATGTCAACACAGAGTGACAGAAAACAGTGTCCCTATCAAGACACAAACCTTAGAAACACTAGGATATCTTAAATTAATCATTTTTATGTTGCAGGGTGACCAAAAATTACAGACATGTCATGTTTGGTATCAAAATAAGTGATTGCTTATAAGAGTATATGTACTGGATATACATAACTAAAATTATAAGTTATCATATAACATCAGCTAGGGTTTGAAATGTGGTTTATGGTGTGTAATAAGATGGGGAGACTACCTTCATGCCCACTCTGGAAGCGGCCTGGTCAGAAACTTGACATTAGACAAAAACATTTTTTTAATTGGGAATTCAACAAAATAGTATATTCGTTGTATATGGGAAACTGCAGGCAACAGTGTATCTGACCATTTCCATTTAATTTCCCTGGAGCAGTGGATATTTTAGTAAAATTATAGGTTCTGTTATAATTTCTCCATTTTACTTTTAAAAACTATTTTGCTTTTTGTAATTGTGTTTGTTAATTCATTTTTATATAAATGCACTGTGACTTTTTTTGTTGATAATATATGTTCCTTTATTAAGTTTTTGTCTTTGCTTTGTTTCCTTGGCATCCTTTGTTGAAGAGTAAAGCTACATAGGTTCAGGAGCAGCAATGCTAGCTGAACATTTCAAATTACATAATGAAGAAAAATTTGGCATATATATGTGCTGCCAACTATCACTACTGCTCATGAGCCCATCTAGGTATGCTTTTCAACAAAGGATACCAAATGAACAAGGTAAGTCGGATAATGTAAGCAAATCAGAATGATATTTATAATTTCATTCTCTGTTGAAATCATAAAAGTTTAATTTTCTTATCCCGTTTTCGCTACACTGTTTAGATAGTCAGGCATATGTACTTTTTTTTCTGTGTATATCTGTCTAATATTGTTTTATTTGCATTTTGATATATTACTACTGATTATGTCTCTATTGATAATAAAGCCATATGGTACTCTTTGTTTAACTGGTGTCCGTCTTATTTTTGCATGTATGTGAATGGAGTATTAATTTGTCTCCGTGCTGTGGGTACCTCTAAAATTATTTTCACTGAGTGGAAGAAATGCAAAATTGAGTTCATTATTTCCCAGTCTCCCTGCCCTAGTGGAGGCTCAGGGCTACTCTGTAAAGCAACAGCACATGTGGTGAGAGTCTATGACCTTTTCCGAAGATAGGTAGGAAAGTGGTTACATTGCTTATCAGAAAGCCTGAAACAATGTAGAAAGAACAATGTTTAAACCAGCAGTATTTAACAAACAATTACAGTATATGATAACTGAAGAATATGACACCTTGTCGGATCCTGGGAATAGAATTCAAACATTTCTGGAGAAACGGTAATGATTTATTTGTTCATTATCAATAAACAAACAAAGACACAAATTCCCTTTTAGTACTACAAAATAGGTGTTAGAGGAACAACTAAAGGGAACAAGAAATTTGGAGGATGAAGATACATAAAACAGGAGATGAGAATTGAAATAGTTTAAAAAAAATCTCTTATTCAATGGGAACTTTGGAATTTAGGTTATAAAATGTATTTTTTATGTATTGTTTGTTTGAATGTTGTTAATTTTATTAGTCACATTTGTAAAAGTCGAATAAAAAATAGAATATCTTTTTCTTAGTATCAAAACTGTCTGCTGAATAAGCTCCACCTTATTTAATACTGCATATGTACTCCAAAATCTTAAATTACTACAGCCTATATTTTTTATATCTTTGTAATAATATATAATGCAATCAATAAACTATTTGCAATATTATATCCAACATCCCCCACATACAATTGCTTTCTTCATCTTGCTGTAACCACCTATGCAATTTTTCCACAATTTGCCTATTTCTGAGTGCTGACAACACAAAGCAATTAATCCACTGCAATAAACTACTGAATGGCCTTCCTCTCTCCCACCTCTGCCCCATTAATCCATCCTAAATGCCTCTGCCAGGCTAATCCACCTTTCCTTTCACTCTGTATCTACTGCACCTCTCTGTGAGTCCCTTCACTGGCTCCCCAATTACAGCAGAATCCAATTCAAAATTTTCACCCTGACCTACAGAGCCCTTACCAAGGTTGCTCCCAACTAGCTGTCCTCCCTAATTAACAAATTACTCCAGTCCGCTCACTCAGATCTAACAATGACCTGCTCCTTGCAACTTCGATTTTCACCTCTACCTATGTTAGACTGCAGGACTCTTGTGCGGCACCAACCCTCTGGAACACTCTCCCTCATCAGAATTTTCCCTAATCTGCCTTCTTTTAAATTCTCCCTAAAGACTCGTAACAAATTAATCCTACATACCTAATAATTGCCCGCATCTAACTTGGTAATATTAAAGGGACACTAAACCCAAATGTTTTCTTTCATGATTCAGATAGAGCATGCAATTTTAAGCAACTTTCTAATTTACCTTATCAATTTTTCTTTGTTCTCTTGCTATCTTTATTTAAAAAGCAGGAATGTGATGCATAGGAGCCGGCCCATTTTTGGTTGAGAACTTGGGTTATGCTTGCATATTGGTGGGTAAATGTAAGCCTTCAATAAGCAAGCACTATCCATGGTGCTGAACCTAAAATGGGCTGGCTGCTAAGATTTACATTCCTGCTTTTAAAATACAGATAGCAAGAGAATGAAATAGGAGTAAATGAGAAAGTTGCTTAAAAGGCCATGCTCTATCTGAATCATGTAAGAAAACATTTGGGTTCAGTGTCCCCTTAAGAACATTCTCACTCTTGCAGTCCTCACCTCCCGTTTCTCACCCTCCCATACTTCTAAATTGTAAGTTCCCATGGGAATAGGGCCCTCAACGCCTGTATGTAAATATTGTCTCGTCTCTTTCAAGTCTTGTATCATTGTTTTATTTAAACAAACTGTACCCTTGTAACATGTTATATAAATAAAGTATAATAATAATATAAATAATATAAACACATGCACAATACAAATAAGTAAAACATTTTATGCAAGTGCAATTTATTCTGGCATGATTTAGTGTATATTTGTGATACATCTTATAAAGCGTTAAAAAGATATTTCTCACAGTCTAACTGATTTTTCTATAAATCTTTAAAATGTTTGACACTGTCTGTTAAAGGTTGTGGCAACACAATTTTGAACAGAAACCATAAACCAATGACTTATTTACAGTTTTGTATAAACGTTAATCAATGCTTATTAAAGTGAAACTTGGAAATTGGAGTTTAATTAAGAATTGCCATGAAACTCATAAAACGCTCAGCTCAGTTAATTCAAGATATGGTGCACAGAGAAATATCAATTACTTTCTTGTGTTTCTGATTTCCAAGAAAATATGGATACTGTAATGTGATCAGAAATTATCTGAATGTATTTGGCAGTGGACCCTGTGTGTTGCACAAAGAATAATGCACAATCTGGCTCTTCAAATCGATGGTTAAATTATTTTACCAAAGCATCTTAATGAGGTCAAACTTTTTAGAGTACCCTATACTTTTAACAGATAGCACAGAGAGCACCATCAGTGTGCTGATTCTGCTCATATTATAAGTGGCTTGTTGTGTTGTGCATTAATCCAAAATGCTGCTATAAAATTCAGTGCTTTTTAAGATCTGAAGTAAAAGTTTGAGAGACACAGCATGAATTACTAAATAATATACATAAAACATTTTTTTGTGTGATTTCTCTCCATGCCAACAAACTTTTGAGCATTGGGTCTACAGTCTTAAAGGAACATCCCATAGCAGGTTGCCATATTGCTGCTTTAAGGGAGTATACTTATGAAAAATACATGTGTCAGGGGCTGTTTAAAGAAATATTTGAATAATTTTCAAATATAATAACCCTGATGTATTTTTCATATGAATTCCCCCTTAAAGCAGCAATATGGCAACCCTAATCTCATAGCGCACATACACACACATTAAAGAGCCATCTCTTTAAGGCTGTGTATGAATCTTAATATCATAAGTGTGTGTGTACCATGAACACCATCCTTTAAGCCATTTGAGGCTGTAAGTGAATGCTATGAGCTGCCCCTTTAAGGATGTGTGTGCTGTGTGTCTGCATGCTGTGGTTTGCTTTGTCCCTGTAAGACCGTGTATATTGTGTGTTTGTGTGCCAGCCCTTTTAAGACCGAGTGCGCATGGTGTGAGCTATTGCTTTAAGGCTGTTTGCACTGTGTGTGTACCTGTGCAATTAAGACAGTGAGCACATGGCATGAGCCCTTTAATATTGTGTACACCATGTGTTCTTGTGCGTGCTGTGACCTGTCCCTTTAAAACTGTTTTTGGGTGTGCTCTAAAGCTGTTTGCATTGTGTGAGTGTGCCAGTCCTGTTAAGACTGTGTTCACATGTTGTGAACTGTTTCTTTAAGGCTGCTGCTTAAGACAATGTAAGTGTGGTGTGAGCTGTCCCTTTAAGACTGGATGCATCCTGCGTGATAAGACTGCATTTGGTGTGCTTTAAGGCTGTGTGCATTGTGTGAGTGCAACTGTCCCTTTAACACTGTGTAAGCGTGGAGTAAGATTTCCCTTCAAGGCTGTGTGTTTTGTCTGTGTTTGTTCATGCTGTGATCTGTACATTTTAGGCTGTGTGTTTGTGCACTTGTACCATTAAAGGGATAGTAAACATCAAAAATGCTATTGTTTAAAAAGATAGTTAATCCCTTTATTTACCACTCCTCAGTTTTGGATAACCAACACTTCAAGGTCTTAGAAATTATCATATGAACCTACCTAGGTTTATCTTTCAACTAAGAATACCATAAGAACAAAGCAAGTTTGAAGATAAAAGTAAATTAGAAAGTTATTTAAAATTACATGCCCTATCTAAATCATGAACGTTTTGGACTTTATTATCCCTTTAAGACTGCATGCATATAATGTGAGTTGTCCCATTAAAGGCTAGGTGTGTTGTGTGCCTGTCTGTTTAAAGCTGAGCATGCCTTTAAGATTCTGTGTACTTGGGTGCACTTATAAGATGGTGTACCTGTCCCTTAAAGGGATATCAGGAGTAATTTGAGGAAGCACTTGCACTTTACAGAAAGAGTGATTGATTTGTGGAATAAACTTCCTAAAGAGGTAGTAGCGACAAGCACTGTGGGGGACTTTAAAAATGCCTGGGAAAAGCATAAGGCTCTCCTACAAACTAGATAAGTTTATACTTTTAGGTAATATTGGGCAGACTTGCTGGGCCTATGGCTTATATATGCTGTCAATATCTATGTTTCTATATAAAACCCCAAAATGTTCTTTCATCATTCAGATACAGAATACAATTTTAAACAACTTTCCAATTTACTTCTATTAACTAATTCGCTCTGTGTTCTTGGTATCCTTTGCTGAAAAGGATACCTTTGTAGGCTCAAGAGCTGGTTGCTAGCTGCTGATTGGTGGCTGCACATATATGCCTCTTGTCATTGGTTAACAAATGTGTTTAGCTAGCTCCCAGCAGTGCATTGCTGCTAGTGATGTCGCAAACAGTTCTGCCGCGAATAGTTCGCAGTGAACATAGCATGTTCGCGTTCACAGCGGACGGCGAACATATGCGATGTTCGATCCGCCCCCTATTCGTCATCATTGAGTAAACTTTGACCCTGTAGCTCACAGTCACAAGACACATTCCAGCTAATCAGCAGCAGACACTCCCTCCCAGACCCTCCCACCTCCTGGACAGCATCCATTTTAGATTCATTAGGAGCCTGCATTCTTAGTGAGAGGAGGGACAGTGTAGCTGCTGCTGATTTAATAGGGAAATCGATAGCTAGGCTAGTGTATTCAGTGTCCACTACAGTCCTGAAGGACTCATCTGATCTCTGCTGTAAGGACAGCACCCCAAAAAGCCCTTTTTAGGGCTAGAACATCAGTCTGCTTTTTTTTCCCCCTGTGTAATCTAATTGCAGCCTGCCTGCCAGCTCAGGCTCACAGCGTATACTGTGCCCACTTGCCCAGTGCCACCACTCATATCTGGTGTAACAGTAGTGTACATTTAAAAAAAAAAAAAAAAATTTAATTTGAAATAATAGCAGTCATTTTCCTTCACACGTGTGCATTTGAGGTCCTGCCAGGGCACAGTGTGACACCAGTGCAAGTCATATCTGCTAAAACAGTAGTGTACATTTAAAAAAACAACAACCTTTTTTTAATATCAAATAATAGCAGTCAGTTTCCTTCAAACGTGTGCGTTTCAGGTCCTGCCAGGGCACAGTGTGACACCAGTGCAAGTCATATCTGCTAAAACAGTAGTGTACATTTAAAAAAAACAAAAACCTTTTTTTACTGTGAAATAATAGCAGTCAGTTTCCTTCACACGTGTGCGTTCCAGGTCCTGCCAGGGCACAGTGTCACACCAGTGCAAGTCATATCTGCTAAAACAGTAGTTTACATACATTTAAAAAAAACAAAAACCTTTTTTATTGTGAAATAATAGCAGTCAGTTTCCCTCACACGTGTGCGCTTCAGGTCCTGCCAGGGCACAGTGTCACACCAGTGCAAGTCATATCTGCTAAAACAGTAGTTTACATACATTTAAAAAAAAACAAAACCCTTTTTTATTGTGAAATAATAGCAGTCAGTTTCCCACACACGTGTGCTCTTCAGGTCCTGCCAGGGCAGTGTCACACCAGTGCAAGTCATATCTACTAAAACAGTAGTGTACATACATTTAAAAAAAAACAACCTTTTTTTTACTGTGAAATAATATCAGTCAGTTTCCCTCACACGTGTGCGTTCCAGGTCCTGCCAGGGCACAGTGTCACACCAGTGCAAGTCATATCTGCTAAAACAGTAGTGTACATTTAAAAAAAAAAAACCCTTACACTACCTGAACAATACAACATCATATGATGTTTTAAAACACGTTATTCCAAACAATTTAGGAATGTTAGGTGATTTAGGCCCTTTATGGATTAAAACCAGACTCTGCATCAACTATGTAATTTTCCATGGGAGTTTGCCATGGATCCCCCTCCGGCATACCACAGTCCAGGTGTTAGTCCCCTTGAAACAACTTTTCCATCACTTTTGTGGCCAGAAAGAGTCCCTGTGGGTTTTGAAATTCGCCTGCCTATTGAAGTCTATGGCGTTTCGCCCCGGTTCGCGAACTTTTGCGGAAAAATTTTAGGTTCGCGACATCACTAATTGCTGCACCTTCAATAAAGCATACCAATAGAATGAAGCAAAATTAAAGGGATACTAACTAAAAAATTTTTTCTTTCATGATTCAGATAAAGCATGCAATTTTAAGCAACTTTCTAATTTACTCCTATTATCAATTTTTCTTTGTTCTCATGTTATCTTGATTTGAAAAAGCAGTAATGAAAGGTTAGGAGACAGCCAATTTTTAGTTCTGCACCTGGGTAGAGCTTGCTAATTGGTTTGCTACATTTAGCCACAAATCAGCAAGTGCTACCCAGATGCTGAACAAAAAATGGGCTGGCTCTAAAGCTTACAGTACTGCTTTTTCAAATCAAGATAGCATGAGAACGAAGAAAAATTGATAATAGGAGTAAATTTGAAAGTTGCTTAAAATCGCATGCTCTATCTGAATCATGAAAGAAAAAAAAAAAATAGTTTAGTGTCCCTTTAACAATAGAAGAACATTTTTTGGGGTTTCATGTCCATTTAAAGACAGTGCATGGTGTCATCTTTTCCTGTACGGCTGTATTGTTTGGATGTTTTTGTACCTGTGCACATGTGATGTATGCTCCATTTAAAGGTGTATTGCATGTGTGAGCCTGTCCTATCAAGATGGTATCATACCCCCCAACTGTCCCGATTTTCGCGGGACAGTCCCGATTTTAGGGGTCTGTCCCTCTGTCCCAAGTTGCTAGCCATCTGTCCCGATTTGCCCCAGGCATTAAAAAAAAAATTTCTTTTTTTTTTAAATTCTGTTGGGCCCATACTAAGAAGCAGCTGGCTTTGCTTTCACAGGGTTAGATACCTGTTTCCCTGTGGAAAAGCAATGGTGTGTGGGTTAAGCAGGAGTAAGAAGGCTGTATACACTCTGACCACGGGTAATGGTGACCTCTCTAACCTACCTCTGGTAGTGATGATGTCTAACCCCTGGGGATAATACTAGCATGCCTTCAGTTTTATACAATGAGCAGTGCTAATACCAGGGTAACGAACAGTGGCAGCCACAGACTGCCAGCTAATGTGCTTGCAAACCCCAGGATCCCATACAATGAATGTAGTGCGTGTGTCTATCTGTATCCATAACTGTGTGTGTGTATCTGCCTGTATAAGTTTATGCTATGTAGTGTGTGTCTGTCTGCATGTATAAGTGTATACTATGTAGTGTCTGTGTATCTGCATGTATAAGTGTATGCTGCCTGTATAAGTGTATGCTATGTAATGTGTGTGTGCATCCGCATGTATAAGTGTATACTATGTAGTGTGTGTGTATCTTCATGTGTAAGTGTATGCTATGTAGTGTGTGTATCTTCATGTGTAAGTGTATGCTATGTAGTGTGTGTATCTTCATGTGTAAGTGTATGCTATGTAGTGTGGGTATATCTGCATGTATAAGTGTATGCTATGTAGTGTGTGTGTATCTGCATGTATAAGTGTATGCTATGTAGTGTGTGTGTATCTTCATGTGTAAGTGTATGCTATATAGTGTGTGTGTGTATCTGCATGTATAAGTGTATGCTACGTAGTGTGTGTGTATCTGCATGTGTAAGTGTATGCTATGTAGTGTGTGTCTGCATGTATAAGTGCATGTATAAGTGTATACTATGTAGTCTGTGTGTATCTGCATGTATAAGTGTATGCTATGTAGTGTGTGTGTGTATCTGCATGTATAAGTGTATGCTATGTAGTGTGTGTGTGTGTATCTGCATGCATAAGTGTATGCTATGTAGTGTGTGTGTATTTGCATGTATATGCTAAGTAGTGTGTGTGTATCTGCATGTGTATGCTATGTAGTGTGTGTGTGTATCTGCATGTGTAAGTGTATGCTATGTAGTGTGTGTGTATCTGCATGTATAAGTGTATGCTATGTAGTGTGTGTGTATCTGCATGTATAAGTGTATGCTATGTAGTGTGTGTGTGTGTGTGTGTATCTGCATGTGTAAGTGTATGCTATGTAGTGTGTGTGTATCTGCATGTATAAGTGTATGCTATGTAGTGTGTGTGTATCTGCCTGTATAAGTGTATGCTATGTAGTGTGTGTGTATCTGCATGTATAAGTGTATGCTATGTAGTGTGTGTGTATCTGCCTGTATAAGTGTATGCTATGTAGTGTGTGTGTATCTGCATGTGTAAGTGTATGCTATGTAGTGTGTGTGTATCTGCATGTGTATGCTATGTAGTGTGTGTGTATCTGCATGTATAAGTGTATACTATGTAGTGTGTGTGTGTATCTGCATGTATAAGTGTATGCTATGTAGTGTGTGTGTATCTGCATGTGTAAGTGTATGCTATGTAGTGTGCTACTGTGCATTTTTGCTGACTTTAAAGGCCAGAATCTAGAATATTAATGGGGAATGCAGAGAGCAGTTTTAAATAATTTATTATTAAATGTCCAATTAAGATAAAAATATTTAGCAATGTCTTTGCAAAGGATAATTAAATACATAGCTCACATAGCCATACCAGTTGTTTGAGCTTGTGTTTGATTTGCTGCCTAAGTGTGTGTGTGTGTGTGTGTGTGTGTGTGTGTGGGGGTGGGGTGGGATGGGGGGGTCCCTCTTTTGAATTTTGAAATGTTGGGAGTTATGTGGTATCCATTTAACGTTCTGTACTATGTGTCTGTCACTTTAAGATTTCAAGAGGCTTTGAAGGTGTACGCATACCTTTCCCTTTAATGCTGTGTTGTGTGTATGCCTGTCATTTTCAGACTTTGAGAATGCAAGGTTGTGTGTGCATGCATTTTGGGATTTGTACCTTTAAGACTGACTGTGGTGCGTATGTTATGTGTGCCTTGTATGAGCTGTACCTTTAATGCTGTGTAAACATATTTTCAGCAGTGTGCGCCTATACCGGCAGAGTCACTGTAAGTCAGTTACACAACACGTGTAGAAAAACCTGCTGAAATGTATACAAAAAATCTGTATGTTAGGCAGGTTCCATACAATTTATCCATATATAGGCGAGCAGCAGAGCGCATGTGTAAATGCTGGCTGGGGAAACTTAGTATTTGTGGAAAACGGATTGTACACTCCACAATATGGTTCCTGGAGATGCAAAAACTGAAATATTGTTGGAAGCCCTCGCTTAATCCCATACCGATTTTTAAGTAAAATAATGCTTTAAGGTTAAGAAAATAATTTAGAATGTTAATCGAAGATTTTACCACAAATATTTATAAACTGTAAAAAGATGTAATGCGCTTGTCCCAAAGAATACACACAGGTTGTATATCTTTATAGACACGTCCATCTGGCAGTGAATGAGTTAAGCTCTCTGCTGTCCCTGCTGGTCATTCTGGGTATTGGATGATCTCATGCAATTGTTTGCACGACCCAGCCCTCAAAGCTTTTTGTCCTCTTTCGATCACCATACACCCCTTGCTTAATGGTCTTTCCTGACTTTTATTACACTGAATCCCTAATTCAGATATCTGGCTGATTAGATCTGGTCGATCTCAGGGATCCCCCTCTCCAATGTCGCTCCCCCTGCAGATTAACCTGCAGCATATCCACGTTACTGAATGACTGACAAGCAGCAACATCAGCCTGAAAATATGACCGAGATCAGCATTGATCAGTCCAAGCTACCAGGAGTAAAGGAAGGTAAACACCAGGACACAGTTAAATTGATTATTGTATTGTTTAACCCATTAGTCCCCTTTGGGCTACATATAAATTGTTAGAGTATACATCTGAGGTTTTAATTGTATATTAATATGCACATATAGCCACTTCAATGCCACTATTATGCCAGACGAATAAGCACAGCAATGCTTTTAATAGCCCTGTCAGCGAGCGTACAATTAAATACACAGACCTGATTGTGTCCTACTAGTATTATATTGATAAAACACCCCTTATAGCACTCAAATGACAAATGGTAAAATATATCACACCAAATATTACATTTTAATCCAATGTTTTTTTTCCTGCGAGTATACATTTCATTTTGTTTTATTTTTTGTCTAAGTGACACTTTAAGATATTTGTTGCTTTACGATTTGCTTTTGGAGGTGTGAATATTGCTTTTAGTAGATAGTTCTAACTTTTAGTGGACCATCATTTATAGAACATTAAGCTGAAATGAATACAGTTTTTTTTTTTACACTTGACTAGTTAGTATTCACTTCACAAGGATGCACCTTTAATGGTGAGTTATGCATAAAACATTTTGTCCTTAAAATGATACATCTGTTATTATCTGTAAAACCAATATGACAGTTGTCCAGTTTCCATAAAGAATATAAAAAGTCACCTGTCAGGGTTCTTCATTAGCTCTGCCAGAAATGCTGTTGATACATTCTTATAATTCTCCAGATTGGCTTGCCTGCTTTATGCTAATATGTATGCATCAATGCATTGCATGCAAGTGTATGACTTTGATTATGTGTTTAACTCACTGGAAGGGCAATGCAAGATACGTTTGTTAACAAATAATAACAAAATAGATCATTTTGACTCTACAGTATCCCTTTTAAAGTACCACCAGGGCTGCTTCTTAAATACTGGAAGAAAAATAATAGTTTCTTATCCAGTTCCTCAATCTAACACTTGCTTTATTGCATAGTAAAATTATGTACTTTACATGCTTTGCATTCCTAAATTATCTGCCAGAGCAGGAATGAAAGGCCCCAAAATGTTCTGGTGCATATTTGTTTAGTGGCGAGTACGGTCTGTTCTGGATGATCGCATCAACACTCTTTGTAATAATTAATCTATTATACCCATGTTTTTCAGATACATAAATTAGATGGTACTTTTGAATCCATTTTACCCTGTCCATGGGATTATTCACTAGGCTGAGAGATTTAATTTCATCATATTTTTGCTAAGCGTCAATTGAATAACATGGAAGTCTGAGATACTATTGATTGCAAAAATTGTTTGCACCTATTAGTAAATCTAGGACATTGTCTGAATTTCAAATTCACTAAAATCAATTATTGCATCCAATAGTGGGTAACATAAAATATTAAATTATTTTTTGTTCATGCTTTTGGAGGTGAGTTCCCATCTACCAATACATTTTAAATAAAGTTGTCTTTTCCAGTCTGTGAGCAATTTAAACCCTTGGGAACTAATGTAAGCAAACGGGAATTTTTAATTTAACAGACTTCAATTTTATCTTTTTTTTTGTGCAAATAATATTTTTGACTTGCCTGAAACATATTGGAGTTTAATGTGCCTTTTGTTTATCTGAATAATATGATCTGTCAATTGAAGGGGTATAAAAGAGTAATAGAATGTTCTTATATGTTAATTTTTATTGCGCTCCTCCCTGCATAGAACTGTCTGACATATGCTGCTCCTGATTGGCTCTGTGGCCTTGCTGGTCCAAAGCAGATTTTATTGGCTTCATTTAAGAAGATGCAAACGTACCTTTTGTAGCACCTGTGGCTGCAGGCTTGTATGAGCAAGCCTGCAGCTGATAGTTAAAGGGATATGAAACTCCAATATTTCCCCCTTTATGATTCAGATAGAGCATGCAATTTTAAGCAACTTTCTAATGTATTCCTATTATCAATTTTTTCTTGTTTAGCCACCAATCAGCAAGCACAACCCAGGTGCTGAACCAAAAATTGGCTAGCTCCTAAGCTTCGATTCCTGCTTTTTCAAATAAAGATACCAAGAGAACGAAGAAAATGTGATAATTGGAGTAAATTAGAAAGTTGCTTAAAATTGCATGCTCTATCTGAATCATGGGAAAAAAAATGTGGGTTTCATATCCCTTTCAAAAGCAGCGGTCATTAGACTAGAACACTAGTACAACTATCAAGAGTCATTCCTCAATCCCCCCCAGACTTCTCCAGCTAGTGTGATTGACAGATCTTGCTTACATGTGAGCAGGGGTCAGCATTGCACAAGTAGCAGCTTGTGCAATGATAAATGCAGGAAGCATATTGCTGCCACAAAGCCTTGAAGACAGGGGCAGAGATGTCCGCCTGGGGGTTGTTAAATGGACCCTATCTGTTTGACCCAATTGTAGGGATTGAACATACAGTGTTGTGCAGGCAAAAGTGCAATAATAAGATACTTCAGTGCATTGGAACAGTTTATTTTTGCTCTTTCATTACCTTTTTTGCCTACACTTTTCCACAAATGTAAAGGGACAGTCAACACCAGAATTGTTGTTTTAAAAGATAGATAATCACTTTATGCAAAACAGGGGGATGGGTAATAACACTGTTATATTAAAGGGACACTGAACCCAATTTTTTTTCTTTTGTCATTCAGATAGACCATGCAGTTTTAAGCTGCTTTCTAATTTACTCCTGTTATCAATTTTTCTTCATTTTTATGCTATCTTTATTTGAAAAAGAAGGCATTCAAGCTTTTTTTTTTTTTTTTTTTGGTTCAGAACTCTGGACAGCACTTTTTATTGGTGGATGAATTTATCCACCAATCAGCAGGAACAACCCAGGTTGCTCACCAAAAATGGTCCGGCATCTAAACTTACATTCTTACATTTCAAATAAAGATACCAAGAGAATTAACCCCTTGAGTACCAATGACGGCTCTGAGCCGTCACAAATTGTCCCTGTCAGGTGCTAATGACGACTCAGAGCCGTCACTAGCTCTCTCCCACTTTGAGGGAGATCTGGGGGCTCCCACCGGCTCCTACCCCGGCGATTGGGCTTGCATAGTGACAGGCATCGCCGGGTCTTCACGTTAAGCGCGGGGACGTCACGCGCAATGACGTGATGACGTCACCGTGCAACTTTATTTAACATTAACAATGTTAAATATAGGAACAGGGGGCATGCTGCTTAGAAGCCTGTATCTCAGGCATTTAAGCAGCTACAGACCCCCAAGACCCACCGTTGGAAAGATAATCACCTAACCTTGTGTAAGTCTTGGAGATCTGAAATAACAAAAAAAAAAAGTTAAAAAAATATATTTTTAAAAATATAGAATAAAAAAAAACCTTTAAAAAACCTTAGCACCCAGGTGGGAAAGTGCTTAGCACTCAAAGGGTTAAGAAAATTTGATAATAAGAGTAAATTAGAAAGTTGCTTAAAATTTCATGCTCTATCTGAATCACGAAAGAAAAGATTTGAGTTCAGTGTCCCTTTAATATACTTTTTACCTCTGTGATTACCTTGTATCTAAGCATTTTCTGACAGCCCCCTGATCACATGACTTTTTATTATCTATTGACTTTGCATTTTAGCCAATTTGTCCACTGGCATGATCACAATGTTATCTATATGGTTTATATGAACTAGCTCTCCCCTGTTGTGAAACGTAAATAAAAAAATGCATGTGATAAGAGGCGGCCTTAAAGAGCTTAGAAATTATCATATGAGTCTTCCTAGGTTTAGCTTTCAAATAAGAATACCAAGAGAACAAAGCAAAATTGGTGATAAAAGTAAATAGGAAAGTTGTTTAAAATGGCATGCCCTATTTGAAACATGAAAGTTTTTTTTTTTAACTTATCTGTCCCTTTAAGGAATGTAAAAGTGCAAAAAGAAAATGCTGCAATATCATTTTAGCATTGCACATACATACATACATACAAACACACCTAGTCTCTTATGAGTGGGCAATTTTGACTAATTGCGACCACCAGGCCCATCTTACCAGCATTAATAATAATGAAACATATTGCATTTATTGGCCACCCTACCGCCTTAAATGCCTTAGCCTTCCAGCTCCAGTTAAATCCCTTTATCTGTCATTCATCATATTCTGTTATTTAGGATTCCTTATGTTTCTTTACAAAAATCTTTTCTGTTTGCTCTCAGTTGATTAGTGAACTTTTTGTATTAATAATAACATAAATGTCATATTAAAATAAATTTTTTTTACAGAGCTCATATATGTTTATTTTAAAGGGACATTAATGTGCAAAAGGCAAATTCATTTCATTATTGCACTATTGCTAGCGTATATCTATGCATTTAACCCCTGCAAAGGTATTAAATACAAAGTAAAAGTGATGACAAGCCTTATTTAAAATCGGGTCCGGAATTTAAGTGATATCTTAGAGGGACTTTAATCCCTTCCAATGAAGATGCGCTGTAACTTACTTTTTATTCTAGCCGTGCCATTCTAATACCCTGCACTCTAAATGCCCACTTCAAAACTAATTTTTTTATGTAAGCGGTTTTAACACAAAAAAATAACTACTTTTGAAGTGGGCAGTCGGAGCGTGAGGTATTAGAACGACACAGATATATTAAAAAGTAAGTTACAGCGCATCTTTATTAGAAGTGATCAATCAAAGTCCCTCTAAAATATCGCTTAGATTCCGGACCTGATTTTAACACATATAAAGTTTACCATCACTTTTAAGCAGCAATAAACTAGTGGGGTCTAGCCAATGACAATAAGCATATGTGCACAGCCGCCAATCACCAACCAGCTACAAGTAGTGCATGTTTGCTCCTTAGCCTTCATAGGTTTGCTTTTCAACACAGGATACCAACAGAATTAAATAGACAGTAAACACCTTCAAATTTTAATATGCTTAGTTATACATCATAAAACAACTTTGCAATATATTTTAATTTCTTTTGTTTTGCACCATTTCAATTAGGGCTGCAACTAACGATTATTTTCATAATCGATTAATTGGCTGATTATTTTTTCGATTAATCGGATAAAAAAAATCAATTGTTTCCTATATTTTGAATAACATCCACATATTGTTATTGAGTGTTACGAATATAAACTTCAGACTAAAACTTTACATTAACACAACTGTTTGTCCAATTTTTAAGCAGCAGAACAGATTTTTATAATTAAGCAAAACAAAACCACAAACTGTTTGAAAAGAGGTATAACTAGAAACAAGTAGACTATCACTGTTTTTAAAATTGTTATTCACTCTTTCAGAAACTTTGCATTGAAATGCAAAATCTCAACATGTCCACATGCTCCTGCTGGTTCTCTGCTGCTATATTTCCTGCAGCAGAGAAGAGGTGCTCAGATGGTGTTGAGGTGCCTGAGATGCATAAGTAGGGTTTTGCCAATCTCGCCAAATTGGGATATTTATCATTGTTAGCTCCACCAATGCAAAGTATTTTCTACCTTGGCAAGGGACCTCTCCATAAAGTAACCCTGGACTTTATTCTAACATAAAAAATATCTTGAATATCTATAAGCAATGGTAAATAATCAGCTATAAGGTTAGGGGAAAATATCTAGTCCGCTCTAAAAATAATAGATGGTTAAATCTGGTACATAGTATCACAATTTATTAAAAATATAGAAAAAAAAAACAATAAAAAAATAATAATCAAAAGTGCTAAAGACTATATATCAATAACAGGACAAAGCCTTACACATTTATTTATACAGTACATATAATCAGCAATAGCAAGCAATCCGCTAATAATTATGCAAACAGATAATAGTGCACATCAATTTAAATAACTCCCATCAATCTAGGGCTAGGTGGAAATAACAAGCTCAGCACTATATCATGCAAATCATAGTCCCAAATCACCTGATTTACTATAAATAATCCAAATGTTGACTATTATATCTGGGTAGCACATAAGCCAGGAGTAGTTGTAAATTTATACTGTCCTGAAAAAGTGAAAAGTAGACGTCTGTAGACGTCCTTTAGGCTAAGGACATAACCATAAAACACAATACCATGTGCAGGAGCTCAGTGGAGTGAAGCAGCTGGTGTTGTGCACAGACCAACTAAATGCCAACCAACTAATCGATTATGAGATTCGTTGACTATTTTCATAATCGATTATTATCGATTAGTTGTTGCAGCTCTAATTTCAATAAATTTAGCTCTGAAAATTGAGCAATTCCTAATTATCAGAACTCGAAATGCACCCTGCTGACTTTTCATGGCTAACCCTGCTACATATGTCCCTAATGGACTTTATCATAACAAGTGCAAAACACAATGCATTTTAAACTAACTTGATGGCTGGGGCTAGCATTGTCTGTGGCGTAAAGCCCAGATTGGGGTCTCCAAATAAAGCAAATGATGGGTAGAGTTTGGCTACTGAAAAATAATTGCAGTAAAAATGTGTTGTTTTTTTTTTGTTTTTTTTTAAATGTTAAAGGACCACTCAATGCAGTAGAATTGCATAATCAACAAGTGCATAATAAAAAGGCAATGATTTAACACTTACTCTGAATTTCTAATAAGCAATAGATTTTATTTTTTCTCCATTTTACGGCCCCCTGTATCATATGACAGACATCAGCCACAGACTAGTATACGTATACCCTGTGAGCTTGTGCACATGATCAGAAGGATTTTGTTCCCCAAAAAATGTAACTATAAAAAGACTATGCAAAATTTGATAATGGATGTAAATTGGAAAGTGTTTTAAAACTGCAAGTGCTATCTAAATCATAAAAGTTTATTTTGACTTGAGTGTATCTTTAAAAGGGACAGTCAACCCATAGAATTGTTATTGTTTTAAAAGATAGATAATCCCTTTTATTACTCATTCCCCAGTTTTGCATAACCAACAGTTATATTAATATACTTTTTACCTCTGTGATTACCTTGTATCTAGGAATCTTCTTCCAGCCCCCTGATCACATGACTGTGACTGTTTATTATCTATTGTCTTAAATTTAGCATTGTATTGTGCTAGATCTTAAATAACTTTCTGTGCCTGAACACAGTGTTATCTATATAGCCCACGTGTACTTTCTGTCTCTTTGTGTTGAAAAGAGATTTAAAAAGCATGTGATAAGAGGCAGCCCTCAAAGGCTTAGAAACTAGCATATGAGCCTACCTATGTTTATAGAATACCAAGAGAAAAAAAGCAAATTTGATGATAAAAGTAAATTGGAAAGTCAATTAAAAGTCCTATCTGAATAATGAAAGTTTAATTTATACTTGACTGTCCCTTTAAGACTTTGCTGATATTTTATTCTATAGCAACACAACATAAATGTGTATTTACAAGATGTTTACTATCCCTATTTGGTAAAAGTAAATTTTAAAGTATCAAAACATTGCACTCCCTGCAAGTTGTGTCTTTCATGTTCCTTTTAATGTCGTTACGGCGTTGTATTCCGTCCAAATTTTTCTGGGCTTTAACGCCGATGGACGAAATACAATATCCTAACTGGGTGGCTTTCCTGAAGCCGCTGGTGCTTCCCTGATGGGATTGCAGAATGGAGGGCATGCCTAGCATCATAGGGGCGCCCCCCTGACGCATCCCATCATTGAAATCCCGTGATCACTTGCACGATTGCGAGATTTCAAATTGTTTACATCGGAACAGTTGTTCCGATGTAGACACTTTAACACCGACAGGAAAGGGTTAATTATTTTCATTCTTTCTGTAATAGCACTTTCATTATTTTGTTTATATCACATTTATGAATTAATACTGTGGCACAGGAAATTACCCTCACACCAAAGGAGCATGTGTTTAATTTTCTTCATAAACCTTTTTAAACTATTTATTATTTTAGCTCTAAAATACCACTGGTGAAGTGTTTTTTCCTGCTGTCTCTAGGCATCTGTGAATGTTTTGGTGGCCTTTTGTTGATCTATACTGTACTGTAGTACAATGTGTGTTGAGGAAATGGAAACTACTTAAAGGGGCATAAAAGTACAAATATATAAATCCATTGGATTGGTTCTCTATATTTATTACAGATTTTGGAGTCAGCAAGAATATTCAAGGTCCAGGATATGCTTGTTTGTATATAGGCAGGGATAACGGTAAAACAGAAACTCATTTTAGGGATACATTTATTAAGCTACGTGGAGCAGGCATGCGATCCTCTCAGCCTGTAGGGATGGTACATTTTCCTCCTTAGTGTTGTAGAATAGTGCTTTATGTCCCTTTTTAAAGTCAGAGCCTGACAAATAATAGTGCCTAGAAAATTGGTCTTGACACCTGATGGGGGAAAAAAACAAATGAAACACATGCCCTGAAAAGAGGTGTTGGGTTCACTGCCACAGCTCTCCTCTTTGTTCTACAAAGTTTCTGGCTTAGAAAATCTCCCATGAGGCACTGTGGCCAGCATCTTGTCCTGAATGTAGCTGTTTCATGTTGGATGGATATAGCAAGACAAGGTTACACAGGACTTCACAGGAGTATAAACAGTGCTGATCTCAGTAAAAGAGTGATGACATGTAGGCTAAGGTAGTGTGAAAAGGTGAGCGCTGCAAATCCTTGTGACCCCATGAAGTTTTGGGCAGTCCCTGGGAATGCAGGCTGCTGTGGTTGCAGATTGACTTTAGGCAATAAGCCTCTGCATATAGAATCCACCTGTAGGTACATTACAACAGCCTAAAGTGCAAGGGGTGAGTAAAGTAAACCAGTGCCTAAGGAGTTAATCCCCAGACTAATCATGTGATGCCAGTCTCTAGTGTGTTAAACTTCAGCTGAGAGGTTCTGGGAGAATGCCGACTATCCTCTAATATTTGTTTATGCATAGGGAAATATTGCAGTTGCAGCCCACTTTGAGAAATAAGGTTAAAGGGATAGTCTAGTCAAAATGAAACCTTTATGATTCAGATAGAGCATGTCATTTTAAGCAACTTTCTAATTTATTCCTATTATCAATTTTTCTTCGTTGTCTTGGTATCTTTAAAGGGACACTGAACCCAAAAAATTTATTTCGTGATTCAGATAGAGCATGCAATTTTAAGCAACTTTCTAATTTACTCCTATTATTAATGTTTCTTCCTTTGTCTTGCTATCTTTATATAAAAATAAGCTATCTAAGCTTTTTTCTTGGTTCAGGACTCCGGACAGCAGTTTTTGATTGGGGGATGAATTTATCCACCAATCAGCAAGGACAACCAGGTTGTTCACTAAAAATGGGCCGGCATCTAAACTTACATTCTTGCATTTAAAATAAAGATACCAAGAGAATAAAGAACATTTGATAATAGGAGTAAATTAGAAAGTTAATTAAAATTTCATGCTCTATCTGAATCACAAAAGAAAAAATTTGGGTTCAGTGTCCCTTTAATTGAAAAAGCAAGGATGTAAGCTTAGGAGCCGGCCCATTTTTGGTTCACAACCAGGGTAGCACTTGTAGATTGGTGGCTACATTTAGACACCAATCAGCAAGTGCCACCCAGGTTCTGAACCAAAAATGGGCCGGCTCCTAAGCTTACATTCTTGCTTTTTCAAATAATGATACCTAGAGAATGAAGTAATATTAATAATAGGAGTAAATTAGAAAGTTGCTTAAAATTGCATGCTCTATCTGAATCATGACTAGACTATCCCTTTTTAATTACTCACCTTCTCTGCTGAATAAATGCATGCAAATGTTTATTAAAAAATGCCTCTATAAATATGCTGAATTAAGGTTTAATGCATATTGTCTCCCAACACATTTAGTGACTGATATTTCTATTTTCCACTATTCTAGGAAGATCATGAATTAAGGGACATGAAACACAATATTTTTTGTCCTTAAGATTTAGATAGAGCATGCAATTTTACTTCTGTTATCTAATATCCTTAGTTCTCTTGGTGTCTTTTGTTGAAAAGCATACATAGTTAGGCTCAGTAGCTGGGCACTAGATGCTTATTGGTTGCTGTACATATATGCCTCCTGTCATTGACTTACCAGTAGCTAGCTCCCAATATTGCATTGCTGCTGTTTCAACAAAGGATACCAAGAAAATGAAACTAATTGATAATATAAGTTAATTGAAACTTGGTTAAAATGTATGTTCTATATGAATCGTGAAAGAAAAATGTGGGGTTTTATGTTCCTGTTAGGGCTCGATTTATCAAACTACGGCAGACAGGGGTGTACATATGTGCCCCTGTCCGCCGCAGCTCGCCTTTGGCGGACTGAATGCCTCTAGCAAAATTTCACATTGCACGATTTTTCACTTGCGTGCAATGCCTCCCCCTGCCTGTGCACATCTAATCGTCTGACCGGGGAGATCGACAGCTCCTGCCTGCGTTTTATTGGCTGTGCTCAGGCAGGGGGAGGCATTGCACGCAAACGTAAAATAGCGCTCACGTGCAATGTTAAATTCCGCCAGGGGAAATTTGCATGCAATGTTAAATTCCTTCAGGTGGAGAAGAGGTTAGAGAAGCAAACGTTCTGATGACCACTGCTTGATAAATTGTGACTGCAGGTTCTCTTTTGAGAACCTGCAGTTGCAGAGAGGCGTAGGGCTTGATAAATAAAGCCCTAGTGCCCAGCTACTCAGCCTAACTATGTATGCTTTTTAACAAAAAAGACGCTAGGAGAACTAAGGAAATTAGATAAGAAGTAAATTGGAAATCTGTTTAAAATTGCATGCTCTATCTAAATCATAAAATCATAAGGACAAAAAATATTTTTTCATGTCCCTTAATTCATGATCTTCCTAGAATAGTGGAAAATAGAAATCTCAGTCACTAAATGTGTTGGGAGACAATAGGCATTAAACCTTAATTCAGCATATTTATAGAGGCATTTTTTTAATAAACATTTGCATGCATTTACTCAGCAGAGAAGGTGAGTAATTAAAAAGGAATAGTCTAGTCATGATTCAGATAGAGCATGCAATGTTAAGCAACTTTCTAATTTACTCCTATTATTAATATTACTTCATTCTCTAGGTATCTAGGTTTTTACCACTAGTCAAAGCAATCAGTGCCTAGTAGTTAGCTGGTTCTGGCAGTTTCAAAGAATGTCATTTCCAGCCTTTTTATAGCAAAAGCTTATTTTGTGTACATTAAAAATAAGCAATGTCCCTTTTTAAGCATAAGGCTCTGATAATGAAGACTGCTATAGTGGAGACCATACTCAGCAGTTAAATCTTGATGTATGTTTTGGTGACGCCCTGATGTCCCACTGGAGCTATGAGCAAGCTAATGATTTCCAAAGCTTTGTTAAAAGGTCTTCTAACATTTGTTCAATTCTCTGTAAATAGTTTATCTTCAAATAGTTTGTCATATTGTTAGCTAGATTCTGCTATCAGCATTTAGTATCCAGGTCTTTTTTCAATGATATATATATCAGTCTAAATAAAAAGTTGACGGATCATAAAATTCGGGTTATGTAGGGTAATCTTAAAAATATTATTTTTTTTGTAAGAATAATAATTATTTACATAAATTAAAACAAATGATAATATTCTCTGGAAAGAGCCTAAGGCAATCATTCGTCCATCATTTTCTACTGCCATCTGAATGGGTACCCCTGTGTATTATGCCCATTTGAGCTTTCAAATTGGCTGTGACTGCTTTCCAAAAGATTTACTATGGAATTTTATATCCCTTTAAATACATAATTACTGAAATAGAGTTTGACTCATGGTATTAGATTTTAGTATTTGCAAATACAATTGGAAACTAGAACACAAATTAAATATAAAAGGGCAAAGAACACCGACTGTCTGAGGAATTTAAATTGCAAACAAAAAAAAAAAAGTTTGGCTTAAAGTTACTGGCTGTAGCTTGTGCTGGTGTTGGAATTACACTTAATATTGTTTGTGTTTGTGATTAATTGTTCCTTTTTGTGTTACAATAAAAATAACTTGTCCTGCGCCAGAAATTCATTGAACTACAAAACAGCTGCTATTGGTTTTTCATAGTTATTTCTTAATTATTTGTTTAAATGTTGAGAATGCATGTTCCATAGAAGCATGTGTTGGAACCAGAATAGCAAACAGATGGCCTATGGAACCCCCCACATTCTTCTTTCTTTAAAGGCACAAACAGAGCTCATTTTCTGCATTGTGGGTCTTACAGCTTAGTTGTAGACAGGCTCGTAGTCGCATAACGCTCCATTGTATTCCTCTCTTGCCCATCTTAAATTTTTATTTTATGATTCAGATAGAGTATTCAATTTTAAACCACTTTCTCCAACATAGGTGTGTCCGGTCCACGGCGTCATCCTTACTTGTGGGATATTCTCTTCCCCAACAGGAAATGGCAAAGAGCCCAGCAAAGCTGGTCACATGATCCCTCCTAGGCTCCGCCTACCCCAGTCATTCTCTTTGCCGTTGTACAGGCAACATCTCCACGGAGATGGCTTAGAGTTTTTTAGTGTTTAACTGTAGTTTTTATTATTCAATCAAGAGTTTGTTATTTTAAAATAGTGCTGGTATGTACTATTTACTCAGAAACAGAAAAGAGATGAAGATTTCTGTTTGTATGAGGAAAATGATTTTAGCAACCGTTACTAAAATCCATGGCTGTTCCACACAGGACTGTTGAGAGGAATTAACTTCAGTTGGGGGAACAGTGAGCAGTCTCTTGCTGCTTGAGGTATGACACATTCTAACAAGACGATGTAATGCTGGAAGCTGTCATTTTCCCTATGGGATCCGGTAAGCCATGTTTATTAAGATAGTAAATAAGGGCTTCACAAGGGCTTATTAAGACTGTAGACTTTTTCTGGGCTAAATCGATTCATTATTAACACATATTTAGCCTTGAGGAATCATTTAATCTGGGTATTTTGATAAGATTTTATCGGCAGGCACTATTTTAGACACCTTATTCTTTAGGGGCTTTCCCAAATCATAGGCAGAGCCTCATTTTCGCGCCGGTGTTGCGCACTTGTTTTTGAGAGGCATGACATGCAGTCGCATGTGTGAGGAGCTCTGATACATAGAAAAGACTTTCTGAAGGCGTCATTTGGTATCGTATTCCCCTTTGGGCTTGGTTGGGTCTCAGCAAAGCAGATACCAGGGACTGTAAAGGGGTTAAAGTTAAAAACGGCTCCGGTTCCGTTATTTTAAGGGTTAAAGCTTCCAAATTTGGTGTGCAATACTTTTAAGGCTTTAAGACACTGTGGTGAAATTTTGGTGAATTTTGAACAATTCCTTCATATTTTTTCGCAATTGCAGTAATAAAGTGTGTTCAGTTTAAAATTTAAAGTGACAGTAACGGTTTTATTTTAAAACGTTTTTTGTACTTTGTTATCAAGTTTATGCCTGTTTAACATGTCTGAACTACCAGATAGACTGTGTTCTGAATGTGGGGAAGCCAGAGTTCCTTCTCATTTAAATAAATGTGATTTATGTGACAATGACAATGATGCCCAAGATGATTCCTCAAGTGAGGGGAGTAAGCATGGTACTGCATCATTCCCTCCTTCGTCTACACGAGTCTTGCCCACTCAGGAGGCCCCTAGTACATCTAGCGCGCCAATACTCCTTACTATGCAACAATTAACGGCTGTAATGGATAATTCTGTCAAAAACATTTTAGCCAAAATGCACACTTATCAGCGTAAGCGCGACTGCTCTGTTTTAGATACTGAAGAGCATGACGACGCTGATAATAATGGTTCTGAAGGGCCCCTAAACCAGTCTGAGGGGGCCAGGGAGGTTTTGTCTGAGGGAGAAATTACAGATTCAGGGAACATTTCTCAACAAGCTGAACCTGATGTGATTACGTTTAAATTTAAGTTGGAACATCTCCGCGCTCTGCTTAAGGAGGTATTATCCACTCTGGATGATTGTGACAATTTGGTCATCCCAGAGAAGCTATGTAAAATGGACAAGTTCCTAGAGGTCCCGGGGCTCCCAGAAGCTTTTCCTATACCCAAGCGGGTGGCGGACATTGTAAATAAAGAATGGGAAAGGCCCGGTATTCCTTTCGTCCCTCCCCCCATATTTAAAAAATTGTTTCCTATGGTCGACCCCAGAAAGGACTTATGGCAGACAGTCCCCAAGGTCGAGGGAGCGGTTTCCACTTTAAACAAACGCACCACTATACCCATAGAAGATAGTTGTGCTTTCAAAGATCCTATGGATAAAAAATTAGAAGGTTTACTTAAAAAGATGTTTGTTCAGCAGGGTTACCTTCTACAACCAATTTCATGCATTGTCCCTGTCGCTACAGCCGCATGTTTCTGGTTCGATGAGCTGGTAAAGGCGGTCGATAGTGATTCTCCTCCTTATGAGGAGATTATGGACAGAATCAATGCTCTCAAATTGGCTAATTCTTTCACCCTAGACGCCACTTTGCAATTGGCTAGGTTAGCGGCTAAGAATTCTGGGTTTGCTATTGTGGCGCGCAGAGCGCTTTGGTTGAAATCTTGGTCAGCTGACGCGTCTTCCAAGAACAAGCTACTTAACATTCCTTTCAAGGGGAAAACGCTGTTTGGCCCTGACTTGAAAGAGATTATCTCTGATATCACTGGGGGTAAGGGCCATGCCCTTCCTCAGGATCGGCCTTTCAAGGCCAAAAATAAACCTAATTTTCGTCCCTTTCGTAGAAACGGACCAGCCCAAAGTGCTACGTCCTCTAAGCAAGAGGGTAATACTTCTCAAGCCAAGCAAGCTTGGAGACCAATGCAAGGCTGGAACAAGGGAAAGCAGGCCAAGAAACCTGCCACTGCTACCAAGACAGCATGAAATGTTGGCCCCCGATCCGGGACCGGATCTGGTGGGGGGCAGACTCTCTCTCTTCGCTCAGGCTTGGGCAAGAGATGTTCTGGATCCTTGGACACTAGAAATAGTCTCCCAAGGTTATCTTCTGGAATTCAAGGGGCTTCCCCCAAGGGGGAGGTTCCACAGGTCTCAGTTGTCTTCAGACCACATAAAAAGACAGGCATTCTTACATTGTGTAGAAGACCTGTTAACAATGGGAGTGATTCATCCTGTTCCATTAGGAGAACAAGGGATGGGGTTCTACTCCAATCTGTTCATAATTCCCAAAAAAGAGGGAACGTTCAGACCAATCTTAGATCTCAAGATCTTAAACAAGTTTCTCAAGGTTCCATCGTTCAAGATGGAAACCATTCGAACAATTCTTCCTTCCATCCAGGAAGGTCAATTCATGACCACGGTGGATTTAAAGGATGCGTATCTACATATTCCTATCCACAAGGAACATCATCGGTTCCTAAGGTTCGCATTCCTGGACAAGCATTACCAGTTCGTGGCGCTTCCTTTCGGATTAGCCACTGCTCCAAGGATTTTCACAAAGGTACTAGGGTCCCTTCTAGCTGTGCTAAGACCAAGGGGCATTGCTGTAGTACCTTACTTGGACGACATTCTGATTCAAGCGTCGTCCCTTCCTCAAGCAAAGGCTCACACGGACATCGTCCTGGCCTTTCTCAGTTCTCACGGATGGAAAGTGAACGTGGAAAAGAGTTCTCTATCTCCGTCAACAAGGGTTCCCTTCTTGGGAACAATAATAGACTCCTTAGAAATGAGGATTTTTCTGACAGAGACCAGAAAAACAAGACTTCTAGACTGTTGTCGGATACTTCATTCCGTTCCTCTTCCTTCCATAGCGCAGTGCATGGAAGTGATAGGTTTGATGGTAGCGGCAATGGACATAGTTCCTTTTGCGCGCATTCATCTAAGACCATTACAACTGTGCATGCTCAGTCAGTGGAATGGGGACTATACAGACTTGTCTCCGAGGATACAAGTAAATCAGAGGACCAGAGACTCACTCCGTTGGTGGCTGTCCCTGGACAACCTGTCACAAGGGATGACCTTCCGCAGACCAGAGTGGGTCATTGTCACGACCGACGCCAGTCTGATGGGCTGGGGCGCGGTCTGGGGATCCCTGAAAGCTCAGGGTCTTTGGTCTCGGGAAGAATCTCTTCTACCGATAAATATTCTGGAACTGAGAGCGATATTCAATGCTCTCAAGGCTTGGCCTCAGCTAGCGAGGGCCAGGTTCATACGGTTTCAATCAGACAACATGACAACTGTTGCGTACATCAACCATCAGGGGGGAACAAGGAGTTCCCTGGCGATGGAAGAAGTGACCAAAATCATTCAATGGGCGGAGTCTCACTCCTGCCACCTGTCTGCAATCCACATCCCAGGAGTGGAAAATTGGGAAGCGGATTTTCTGAGTCGTCAGACATTGCATCCGGGGGAGTGGGAACTCCATCCGGAAATCTTTGCCCAAATCACTCAACTGTGGGGCATTCCAGACATGGATCTGATGGCCTCTCGTCAGAACTTCAAAGTTCCTTGCTACGGGTCCAGATCCAGGGATCCCAAGGCGGCTCTAGTGGATGCACTAGTAGCACCTTGGACCTTCAAACTAGCTTATGTGTTCCCGCCGTTTCCTCTCATCCCCAGGCTGGTAGCCAGGATCAATCAGGAGAGGGCGTCGGTGATCTTGATAGCTCCTGCGTGGCCACGCAGGACTTGGTATGCAGATCTGGTGAATATGTCATCGGCTCCACCATGGAAGCTACCTTTGAGACGAGACCTTCTTGTTCAAGGTCCGTTCGAACATCCGAATCTGGTCTCACTCCAGCTGACTGCTTGGAGATTGAACGCTTGATCTTATCGAAGCGAGGGTTCTCAGATTCTGTTATCGATACTCTTGTTCAGGCCAGAAAGCCTGTAACTAGAAAGATTTACCACAAAATTTGGAAAAAATATATCTGTTGGTGTGAATCTAAAGGATTCCCTTGGGACAAGGTTAAGATTCCTAAGATTCTATCCTTCCTTCAAGAAGGATTGGAAAAAGGATTATCTGCAAGTTCTCTGAAGGGACAGATTTCTGCCTTGTCTGTGTTACTTCACAAAAAGCTGGCAGCTGTGCCAGATGTTCAAGCCTTTGTTCAGGCTCTGGTTAGAATCAAGCCTGTTTACAAACCTTTGACTCCTCCTTGGAGTCTCAACTTAGTTCTTTCAGTTCTTCAGGGGGTTCCGTTTGAACCCTTACATTCCGTTGATATTAAATTATTATCTTGGAAAGTTTTGTTTTTGGTTGCAATTTCTTCTGCTAGAAGAGTTTCAGAATTATCTGCTCTGCAGTGTTCTCCTCCTTATCTGGTGTTCCATGCAGATAAGGTGGTTTTACGTACTAAACCTGGTTTTCTTCCAAAAGTTGTTTCTAACAAAAACATTAACCAGGAGATTATCGTACCTTCTCTGTGTCCGAAACCAGTTTCAAAGAAGGAACGTTTGTTGCACAATTTGGATGTTGTTCGCGCTCTAAAATTCTATTTAGACGCTACAAAGGATTTTAGACAAACATCTTCCTTGTTTGTTGTTTATTCCGGTAAAAGGAGAGGTCAAAAAGCAACTTCTACCTCTCTCTCTTTTTGGATTAAAAGCATCATCAGATTGGCTTACGAGACTGCCGGACGGCAGCCTCCCGAAAGAATCACAGCTCATTCCACTAGGGCTGTGGCTTCCACATGGGCCTTCAAGAACGAGGCTTCTGTTGATCAGATATGTAGGGCAGCGACTTGGTCTTCACTGCACACTTTTACCAAATTTTACAAGTTTGATACTTTTGCTTCTTCTGAGGCTATTTTTGGGAGAAAGGTTTTGCAAGCCGTGGTGCCTTCCATCTAGGTGACCTGATTTGCTCCCTCCCATCATCCGTGTCCTAAAGCTTTGGTATTGGTTCCCACAAGTAAGGATGACGCCGTGGACCGGACACACCTATGTTGGAGAAAACAGAATTTATGTTTACCTGATAAATTACTTTCTCCAACGGTGTGTCCGGTCCACGGCCCGCCCTGGTTTTTTAATCAGGTCTGATAATTTATTTTCTTTAACTACAGTCACCACGGTATCATATGGTTTCTCCTATGCAAATATTCCTCCTTAACGTCGGTCGAATGACTGGGGTAGGCGGAGCCTAGGAGGGATCATGTGACCAGCTTTGCTGGGCTCTTTGCCATTTCCTGTTGGGGAAGAGAATATCCCACAAGTAAGGATGACGCCGTGGACCGGACACACCGTTGGAGAAAGTAATTTATCAGGTAAACATAAATTCTGTTTTTCAATTTACTTCTATAATCAAATTTGCTTCCTTCTTTTGGTATCTGTTGATGAAGGAGCCGCAATACACCACTGGGAGCTAACAGAACGCATCCATAAGCCAAGGACAAGAGGCATATATGTGCAGCCACCAATCAGCAGCTAGCGCTAGTCACGACTGCTTCTGAGCCTACCTAGGTATGCTGTCAACACAGGATACCAAGAGAATGAAGCACATTAGATAAAGAAAATAAATTTGAAGGTTGTTTAAAATAACATGCTATATGTGAATCATGACATGAATATTTGGGGTTTTATGTCCCTTTAAAACCATGGGCTACAAACTAGCTCTTACAGGGACAGTCTAGTCGAAATTAAACTTTCATGGTTCAGATAGGGCATGTAATTTTAAACAACTTTCCAATGTACTTTAATCATCAAATTTGCTTTGCTATCTTGGTATTCTTAGTTGAAAACTAAACCTAGGTAGGTTCACATGCTAATTTCTAAGCACTTAAAGGCCACCTCAAATCTGAATGCATTTGACAGTTTTTCACAGCTAGTGGGCGTTGGTTCATGTGTGCCATATAGATATCATTGTGCTCATGCCCGTGGAGTTACTAATTAGAGGGCACTGATTGGCTAAAATGCAAGTCTGTCAAAAGAACTGAAATAAGGGGTCAGTCTACAGAGGCTTAGATAAAAGGTAATCGGAGGTAAAAAATATATAAATATAATCGTGTTGGTTATGCAAAACTGGGGAATGGGTAATAAAGGGATTGGGTAATAATGTTCTGGAGTAGACTTTCCCTTTTAAATGCTTTTTATGTTTCCCCCTTTTTGCTGATCTTCCACTATAGGTTTGCAGTACATATATTTCTAGGTGGTTGTTTAAATATAGGTCTGTGGCAGTTCTCTTTCTAAATTGCTGTTCATTTATAGTTTGCTTATGCAGATGAATATGGTTTTATTTCCATGAACAAGATTTGTAGAATGTAACAGAGATGGGACTGAACCTCTTAACGTGAAACGGAGGGACACCCCATTTGTGGCACAAGTGAACAAGCCTTATATCCAATATGGGTTAAAGGATTCTTATTATGGTAATAAATATATAACAAGAAAAATTACAGTATGTTATCAATTTCATAAACTATTTCTTACATATATTACTTGCATTAATTATTATTTATTGGGGTCAAACGACATAAAAGTGCAAAAAAAATGCTTTAAATATCTACACCCTGTTTAAAAAATGAACTTACAAAATGTCCCTTACCTGATCTAGTGTTGTGTTCTATTGCAGGCATGCATTAGCATATGGTTTGTATGCAAGATAAGCTGATGTGCATATGACCGTATGCATATTGCACCTGGGACATAAGGCAGGTGGTTTATAGTCTTATTTTCATTGTTACCAAATCATTAAAGGGATATAAAAGTGGAAATAAGAAAATGCTGTAACACTTTAGAGTAGAGTATTTTAGGTTTGCACTGTTGCTTGAATACAATTGTGTTTTTAACACCTGCAAAGTATTTAAACACATAGTTAAAGTCAGCTCCAGAGCAGCAATGCACTACTGGAGTCTAGCTGAAAATGTCTGGTGAGTCAAAGAGAAGAAGCATTTGTTTAGCCACCAGTCACCATCTAGCTCTCAGTAGTGTATCGCTGCTCTTGAACCTATATAGGTATGCTTTGTTTCCAACAAATACTATTGAGAGAACAAAGTAAATTTGATAATATAAGCAAATTGAAAAAATGTTTTGAATTTGCAAGCTAGATTTGAAACTTTATAGTTTAATTTTCACTTTTATGCTCTTTTGATATGCGTTTTCTATGATTATAAACTACATCTATTTATAACTTAATTACTAATTTGATGCTGTTTTTCTTATGGGTGATTTCATATGAGATCAGCAGGATACTCTGTGAATTCTCCTCCCACTTGTTTGAAAAAGCTAGTCCTTTAACCTCAGTCAGAAAAGTGAAGGAAATAATGTTTGTTTTAGGTGACGATTTTCCTCTGCGTTTTGTTTATTCGTCTTATCATTTCTGCTCAGAGTTGAAGCTATAGAAAGTAAATCAGAACGCTGCTGGGATATGTTCTATACTACTATGATTGAAAGTAATCTATCACAAGTTTAGATACAGCTAAATGCACGTACTGTTATATTAAAGAGTAACTTGTTTCACACTTGTTTTTGCATTTTGAATTTGTCCTACAGTAGCCTAAACAGTCCCTTTCTCTCCATAATCCATATCACGTTTTTCTTCAGTCTTGTCCAACATTAATTATGATAGTTATTATAATGTCCAAATGTTGATGATGGTGATAATAATATACATTTGAAGGATCAGTAATAAATAAATACTTATACATATACACACTCGCACTCACCAGCCAATTTATTAGGTACACCTTGCTAGTACTGGGTTGGGCCCCATTTTGCCTTCATAACTTCCTGAATTCTTCGAGACATAGAAGGCCATTGGAGTTCAGTGAACCCTTTGCCATGTGCAAGAAACCAGTTTGAGATGATTTTAGCTTTGTTACATGATGCATTATCCTGCTGGAAGTAGCCATCAGAAGATGGGTACACTGTCATAAAGGGATGGACATGGTCAGCAACAATACTAAGGTAGGCTGTGTCGTTTAAACGATGCTCAATTAGTATTAAGGGGCCCAAAGTGTGCCAAGAAAATATCCCCCACACCATTACACCACCAGCAGCCTGAACCATTGATACAAGGCAGGATGGATCCATGCTTTCATGTTGTTTATGCCAAATTCTGACCCTACCATCTGAATGTTGCAGATAAAATTGAGACTTGTCAGACCAGGCAACGTTTTTCCAATCTTGTATTGTCCAATTTTGGTGATCCTTTGCAAATTGTAGCCTCGGTTTCCTGTTCTTAGCTGACAGGAGTGGCATCCGATGTGGTCTTCTGCTGCTGTAGCCCATCTGCTTCAAGGTTTGACGTGTTGTGCATTCTGAGATGGTATTCTGCATACCTTGGTTGTAACGAGTGGTTATTTGAGTTACTGTTGCCTTTCTATCATTTCGAACCAGTCTGCCCATTCTCCTCTGACATCAACAAGGCATTGTCGCCACACAATATATGTGTGTGTGTGTGTGTGTGTATATGTATGTGTGTGTGTGTGTGTGTATATGTATGTGTATATATATATATATATATATATATATATATATATATATATATATATATATATATATATATATATATATATATATATATATATATATATAATGTGTATGTATGTGTGTACACACACACTATCTATCTATCTCTGTGTAATACTTTGCAAAATGTTAACATTTTCTGTCAATTATAAATGTTACTTAAAGGGACAGTCAAATCAAAATTAAACTCTTTTATGATTCAGATAGAACATGCAGTTTTAAGACGCTTTCCAATTTACTTCCATTATCACATTTTGCACAGTGTTTTTATTTTCACACTTTCTGTGGAACAAGATCCTATTGAGCATGTGCTCAAGCTTACATGGTATACATATACTAGTCTGTGATTGGCTGATGTCTGTCACATGATACAGGGGGCCGGTAAAATTATTATTTGAAATTCAGAGTGGGTGTTAAATGATTGTCTTTTTATTATGCACTTGTTAATTATGCAATTGTACTGCATTGAGAGTCCCTTTAAATTGACAACCAAGATGTGATTATGTTTTATGAGCAATCAAGGGTATAAATTATTGCTGGCAGTGTGTAACTCTGATTCCTTTATGTTCTGGGAACCAAATATTTAAATCTCTGCTGCTTTTATGATACTGGTAATCGGGGTTAAATCCCAGCCAAGTAATACATTTTGGTACTATTTTGGTACTATATTTAATTTATGGTTTTCTTGGCTCGCCTATGTTATACTCATCAGTGATATGATTACAAAGTGTTGCAAGAACTGAGTTGAGAAATAAGACACAATAAAGGATTATACTCCAAAATATTATATATTTTAATTTATGATATTATACAATTCAATATCTTCCTTCTAAACTCTGTAAATGCTTACAGCTAGACATCGAAAAGCAGTACCTGCTGTTAAGGTTGGTGTATGAGGGATACTGGATTGGGGCAGTTTTTCAGGGTTTGGGTTAGGCCTCTTAGTTCCATGGAATGGTCATCTTAATGCTACAAGATAATTTAGACAATTGGGTGCTTCCAACTTGGCAACAGTTTGGGGGAAGAGCCTATCCTGTTGCCGCATGACTTTTCCCCTGTGCACAAAGTGAGGTCCATAAAGACCTGAGCTCTCTTGGCTAAATGGGCACATATTTTTACAGACATTCTCTAACATCTTGTGAAAAGCCTTCTCAGAAGAGTGGCTCCTGTTATAGCAGGTAGTAACTTCATATTGATGCCCATAGTTTTGGAATGGGATATCCAACACGCTCAATTAGGTGTGAAGGTCAGGTGTTTACTGTTGGCTATACAGTGTGTGTGTGCATTTGTATATTTATTATATATTTGCTGCCAGAGTACTTTTTTTCTCTGCGTCTATGGGTGTGATTGATTGTGGCCAGTGGTATCATTAGTGGTATGTTGCATCACTTGTGACTCACAAGCCTTGTATCTTCTGCATGGTCTGATCTTAATATTTTGTGGTGAGGCAGATGAGAGGATATGTTGTGCTGCAATCTTCTGCTGTTAAAGGGATACTAAACCCACATTTTTTTTCTTTAATGTTTCAGATAGAGCATGAAATTTTAAGCATCTTTCTAATTTACTCCTATTATCAATTTTTCTTTGCTCTCTTGCTATCTTTATTTGAAAAGCAGGAATGTAAAGCTAAGGAGCCGGACCATTTTTGGTTTAGAACCTGGGTTATGCTTGCTTATTGGTTAGCCAAATGTAGCCACCAATAAGAACGAAGAAAAATTGATAATAGGAATAAATTAGACAGATGCTTAAAATTGCATGCTCTATCTGAATCCTGAAAAAAAAGTTGTGTTTAGTTCCCTTTTAAAGTTGTTGTGGTATTTACTAATATTAGCATGCTATTGCAAAATACAGGAAAGCCATCATACAATATTAATATGATGCCATATAATTATAGTGTTTAAAGGGACATAAAACCCAACATTTTTATTTTTGTGATTCAGATAGGGCATACAATTTTAAACAACTTTTGAATTAACTTATATTTTCACATTTTTTTGTTTTCTTGTTATCCTTTGTTGAAAAGCAGATATGTAAGCTCAGGGGCTTGTACGTGTCTGCAGCACAATATGGAAGCAGTTTTGTAACATTGTGTTGTACATTAGCAAGAGCACTAGGGGGCAGCACTATTTCCTGTCATGTAATGCTTTAGGCATGTCCTCTCTACCTACCAACAACAACACAGAATAAAATAAAAAAAGCAAATTTGATAATAGAGAATACAATTTTAAAAAATCTTCCAATTTACTTCTGTCTGAATAATGAAATAAGAATTTTGGTTTTCATAGCCCTAAGCCTCCAGACACTTTGGGCTCTACATTTAGTTATTAACACGTGAAATGAGCAAAGTTCTACAAAGATACAAGAAATGTCACTGAAAACAGGTGAACATTTGTTTTTCAACAGGTCAAAGGTGTATTGTTTGAAAAGTTCAGAAATACTTTAACCCCTTAATGACACCTATGTACCTTGTATGTTGCCTGTCACAAGGGTCTTCCATGGCTTTAACGGCTCGGGTCCCATGAAGTGCATCAAGATTGCTCTATTCTACATACCTCACTTTTGGCGAAACCTGTTCTGTGATATCACTGTAAGCGCAACAGGCAGCTGACGTCCAGCCAAAAATGTGTTTCCTTATGATTTGAAAACTTGTATCAAATTGCTCCTTGCAGGGTATTAAGTGAAACGGAAGATAAATGGGTTATCGTATGTGGTTTTCTTAAGTTTTTCAGGTTGGATTTTGATTTGAAACCCACTGAAAAGACATGCAAAGCACTGATTGGAATAGCGCACCTTGTGATTCTAAATGTTTAATCAGTTGTCATTAACAACTACCATTGTATTGAACTAGAGAAGGTTCCTTTCTTCCTCTTGAAAATAATGCACATTTTAATGAGAAACATTCAAAGACCAATTAAAGAGACGTTAGAGTGCAAAACATATATTCTCTAATCATTTAGAACATGTTATTTTTGTAATTCTGCAAGTATTTTCATGTAATGAGAGAATAATATATATTTTGTTATTCTTATGCTTCTGAGGCATGTTGTAGTTGTCCTTATCTATCCACTGACTCATGTTTGTTCAGACTCAAGATAAACAGCTTTCTTTTTATGCCAAAAATAGTTTGAACATGTATAAGTGGTGTTCTCTCAAGATAGATGTTTCTTGCATTTTAATGTCCTTTTAAAACCGAGGGGCCCCATTACATATGCCGTATATATAATCTCGCCCCAGAGGCATCATGGGTTTCAATATAAATTCCAATGTTACTTAATATGATGACAATTATATTTCTTGCATTTTCCCCTCAAAAGGAATAAATCGGCTGTATGGGTTTATATGATTTTATCTTGTGAGTTTTTAATTTTGAGTGTCTGAGGATTATGGTAAACTACTGTAATATATTTAACACTTGGGTTTCACTTCCCTTTTGATTCACAGGTGTAATTCACTGGCCATGTTATTGTTGTGTTCCAAAACAGAAAAATAAAAAATAGATCAAAAACACACAACTGTGTTCTTTACAGAAAGTTTTACAGTTGTAAAGGCAATGGTTTTTTTTTTTAAATTTAATTTTATAATTTGTAATAGTTTTTGCAATATACAATATCCTAAATGACCAAAATTAATTCACAGGTTACAAGTTATCTACTGTAGAAAATCGATCTTTCCTCAAATAGCGTCCATAAACAGATTGAATACATATTAAACGTAGTCCAATGTTGATGCAGTCCTTGCTTTTTAGTAATGTGGAGATTCTTTGAAAGGATATCCATGACTGTGCTATCATACTGTTCCTCCTTCCATATTTTTTCTTTTATTTAAGATACAAAATCTCCCTGTGGCATAGGATAGTCATTAATGCTTTTTATACAGTAGCATAACTCTTTGCTATTCATTCATTCATGTTTGATTGGCTCTAAATTAACATAAAATCTCTCTATTGTTTGTTAACCAAACAAATGAAAAAAATAAAAATAAATAAGAAATATATCATAGAACAGTAAACCCATTCCAGATCCCATGACATCTCATAAGACCTGTATGTGGGTTTTAATCAAATAATACACCGGGGGGTCGAGCGACGGGGAGAGAGGAGGAGAGGAAAAAAAATGTTTTCTCTTCTTCTTTTTTTTTTTTTTTTTATTGCGTTGCCCTGCCATTCCCAAAACTTATATTTTTATTAAGTTAACCAATGTGAGGGCAAAACTTCTGCCACTACTAAATTCATAAAGGGTAATGCATTTTTAAGTGGCTCTATAAATTGTCGCTGTATCGACAATGGCCATGAACAAATATAACTTTATCACTTATTGAAAAATTTTCTGTATTGTTTTTCAGATCTTAGTTTCAGATCTTGTTCAACTATCATCTGTAATTTAATAGTATTAATAAATTCACTTAAACTTGGGGCCTCTTTCTCTTTCCATTTCTTTAATATTAAATTACATGCAGCCAAAATAACCATGTTTGTTAAATATCTGTCTCCAGGATTCTCCCCTTGTTGCATAAAAAATATTTGTACAGGTACTAATACAATTTTAACATTGAGGTATTTATTTAGCCAAAATTGTATTTTCAGCCAATATTGTCGCACTTTGGGGCAACCCCATAAACAATGTAAAAAATTTGCCCTGGATTCTCTGCATTTGAAACATGTGCTCTGCCAGGCCGAAGCCCATATACTTATTCTATCCGGTGTTAGTTAATAATTATTAATTAATTTAAGATGTGATTCTCTCCAGTTAATCCGATCTGTTGCTTCGTCTACCAGTTCTATACTCTGTGATATCCTCACTTTGTATTGAAATGAAATATTTCAGAAATTTCTCTCTGGCCTTATTAATATGACTTTGTCCCGTAGTTTTCATTATGTTTTGGTATCAGATTGAGATTGATCGGATCCCTGCCTTGTATATCTTAAGACCTAGATCTATCTGTTGTTGTCCCCAATCAGTTCCAAATGTACATATTTGTGTTTCTATATAATGACGCACTTGTAAATATGCATAGAAGTTTTTAGCGGGAAGTTTAAATTCTCCTGCTAGGTTTTCAAAAGTTTGGGTCATCCCCGTATCCCCCATTCTCAGTTGTGCGAATTCCCTGAGACCTTTTTCATGCCATTTGCTAAATACTTTTTTATGGACCCCTGGTGAGAAATCCACACATCCAATAATGGGGAGGAGCCTGGATACCTGAAATTCCTGACCCAATAATCTACAGTACTTTTGCCATGCAAGCACTATATTTGCGAAAGTTAACAGATTGCTGATATTGCCTGGTAGCTTCTTATGTGGGCAATGCAATATGGCCTGCAAATTAAATGGGTCAATCAGCTCAGATTTATTATTATAAGTAACATAGTCCGATTTAGTCAGCCAATCTAAACCAAATTTTATCAGTGTGACCAAATTGTAATATTTAATATTAAGTAGGGAGAATCCCCCAAATTGTTTTACTTGACTTAACTTTTCTACAGATACACGCGCCTTCTTCTTTCCCCAGATAAAAAGTGAACAAGCTCTATTATATCTGTCTGTATCCTTTTTCAGAATAAAGATTGGTAGGTTTTGTAATAAAAATAACACTTTAGGAAAAAAGATTGTTTTAACCCCTTGAGTGCTAATGACGGCTCTGAGCCATCACAAATTGTCTGTCGGGTGCTAATGACGGCTCAGAGCCGTCACTAGCTCTTTCCCACTTTAAGGGAGATCTGGGGGCTCCCACTGGCTCCTACCCCAGCGATCGGGCCTGCATAGTGACAGGCATCGCCGGGGCTTCACGTTACGTGCGGTGACGTCATGCGCAATGACATGATGATGTCACCGCGCACCTTTATTTAACATTAACAATGTTAAATATAGGAGCAGGGGGCATGCTGCTTAGAAGCCTGTATCTTAGGCATCTAAGCAGCTACAGACCCCCAAGACCCACCGTTGGAAAGGTAATCACCTAACCTTTCCAACAGGGATCTTAAATAAAAAAAGTTAAAAAAAAAATATATTTTTAAAAATATAGCATAAAAAAAAACCTTAGCACCCAGGGGGGAAAGTGCTTAGCACTCAAAGGGTTAATCAACATGACCCTTGCCGATAATGAGAGGTAATATATGTTCCATTTGCTTAGATCTAGCTGTATATTATCAAAAAAACTCTTTATAATTTAACTGATACCACTCTCTGGGGTTTCTTCCAATTTTAATCCCTAGATAGTTAATATATTGCACTTCTTTAAAAGTATGGTTCGAGCTAAACCTTGTTTCTCCAACATTGGTGTGTCCGGTCCACGGCGTCATCCTTACTTGTGGGAATATCTCTTCCCCAACAGGAAATGGCAAATAGTCCCAGCAAAGCTGGCCATATAGTCCCTCCTAGGCTCCGCCCACCCCAGTCATTCTCTTTGCCGTTGCACAGGCAACATCTCCACGGAGATGGTTAAGAGTATGTGGTGTTTAGTTGTAGTTTTTTATTCTACTATCAAGTGTTTGTTATTTTAAAATAGTGCTGGTATGTACTATTTACTCTGAAACAGAAAAAGATGAAGAATTCTGTTTGTGAGAGGAAGATGATTTTAGCAGACAGTAACTAAAATCCTTTGTTGTTTCCACATAGGACTGTTGAGATGAAGTAACTTCAGTTGGGGGAAACAGTTAGCAGACTTTTCTGCTTAAGGTATGACTAGACATATTTCTAACAAGACTGTGTAATGCAGGAAGGCTGTCATTTCTCCTCATGGGGACCGGTAAGCCATTTTCTTAGTCTCAAGCAGAATAAAGGGCTTAATATGGGCTATAAAACTGGTAGACACTTTTATGGGCAAAATCGATTGCTTTATTTGGGCATTTTATACATGTTTATGCTGGTATTTCACACTTATAAACTTGGGGAACGTTTTTTAACGTCAGGCACTATGTTAGACACCTTTTCCAGTCAGGAAGGGCCTTCCCAGTTGTAGGCTGAGCCTCATTTTCGCGCCATTACTGCGCAGTTGTTTTTGAGAGCAAGACATGCAGATGCATGTGTGAGGATCTGAAGATAGTTGGAAAAGTTCCTAGAAGGCGTCATTTGGTATCGTATTCCCCTCTGGGCTTGGTAAAGTCGCAGCAAAGGCTGTAGCTGGGACTGTAGAGGGGTTAAAACTGTAACCGGCTCCGGTTTCGTTATTTTAAGGGTTAAAGCTCTGAAAATTGGTGTGCCAATACCTTTTAATGCTTTAAGACACTGTGGTGAAATTTTGGTAAATTTTGAACAATTCCTTCATGTTTTTTCACATATTCAGTAATAAAGTGTGCTCTGTTTAAAATTTAAAGAGACAATAACGGTTTTGTTTTAAATCGGGTTTTGTGCTTTACTGACAAGTTTAAGCCTGTTTAACATGTCTGTGCCTTCAGATAAGCTATGTTCTATATGTATGAAAGTCAATGTGTCTCCCCCTTCAAAATTATGTGATAATTGTGCCATAGCGTCCAAACAAAGTAAGGACAGTACTGTCACAGATAATGAAGTTGCCCAAGATGATTCATCAGATGAAGGGAGTAGACATGGTTCTACATCATCTCCTTCTGTGTTTACACCAGTTTTGCCCACGCAGGAGGCCCCTAGTACTTCTAGCGCGCCAATGCTTATTACCATGCAACAATTGACGGCTGTAATGGATAACTCCATAGCAAATATTTTATCCAAAATGCCTGCATATCAGAGAAAGCGCGATTGCTCTGTTTTAAACACTGAAGAGCAGGAGGGCGCTGATGATAATTGTTCTGTCATACCCTCACACCAATCTGAAGGGGCCATGAGGGAGGTTTTGTCAGATGGGGAAATTTCAGATTCAGAAAAAATTTCTCAACAGGCTGAACCTGATGTTGTGACATTTAAATTTAAATTAGAACATCTCCGCGCACTGCTTAAGGAGGTGTTATCTACTCTGGATGATTGTGACAACCTGGTCATTCCAGAAAAATTATGCAAGATGGACAAGTTCCTAGAGGTTCCGGTGCACCCCGACGCTTTTCCTATACCCAAGCGGGTGGCGGACATAGTGAATGAGTGGGAGAAGCCCGGCATACCTTTTGTTCCCCCTCCTATATTTAAGAAATTATTTCCTATGGTCGACCCCAGAAAGGACTTATGGCAGACAGTCCCTAAGTTCGAGGGGGCAGTTTCTACTCTAAACAAGCGCACTACTATTCCTATCGAGGATAATTGTGCTTTCAAAGATCCTATGGATAAAAAATTGGAGGGTTTGCTTAAAAAGATTTTTGTACAGCAAGGTTACCTTCTTCAACCCATTTTGTGCATTATTCCTGTCACTACAGCAGCGTGGTTCTGGTTCGAGGAACTAGAAAAGTCGCTCAGTAGAGAGACTCCATATGAGGAGGTTATGGACAGAGTTCACGCACTTAAGTTGGCTAACTCTTTTATTTTAGATGCCGCTTTGCAATTAGCTAGATTAGCGGCGAAAAATTCAGGGTTTGCAATTGTGGCGCGCAGAGCGCTTTGGCTAAAATCTTGGTCAGCGGATGTATCATCCAAGACAAAATTGCTTAATATCCCCTTCAAGGGTAAAACTCTCTTTGGGCCAGAATTGAAAGAGATTATCTCAGACATCACTGGGGGAAAGGGCCACACCCTCCCACAAGATAGGCCTTTCAAAGCCAAGAATAAGTCTAATTTTCGTTCCTTTCGTAATTTCAGGAACGGACCGGCCTCTAATTCTGCATCCTCTAAGCAAGAGGGTAATGCCTCACAGACCAAACCAGCCTGGAAACCTATGCAAGGCTGGAACAAGGTTAAGCAGGCCAAGAAGCCTGCCGCTGCTAACAAAACAGCATGAAGGAGTAGCCCCCGATTCGGGACCGGATCTAGTGGGGGGCAGACTCTCTCTCTTTGCTCAGGCTTGGGCAAGAGATGTTCAGGATCCCTGGACGCTAGAAATAGTTTCTCAGGGTTATCTTCTGGAATTCAAGGAACTACCCCCAAGGGGAAGGTTCCACATGTCTCACTTATCCTCAAACCAAATAAAGAGACAGGCGTTCTTACATTGTGTAGAAGACCTGTTACAGATGGGAGTGATACACCCAGTTCCAATGACGGAACAAGGAATGGGATTTTACTCAAATCTGTTCGTAGTTCCCAAAAAAGAGGGAACCTTCAGACCAATTCTGGATTTAAAGATCCTAAACAAATTTCTCATGGTGCCATCGTTCAAAATGGAAACCATTCAAACGATTCTACCTACTATCCAGGAAGGTCAATTTATGACTACCGTGGATCTAAAGGATGCGTACCTACATATTCCTATCAACAAAGAACATCATCAGTTCCTAAGGTTCGCCTTTCTGGACAAACATTACCAGTTTGTGGCCCTCCCATTCGGGTTAGCAGCACTGCTCCAAGGATTTTCACAAAGGTACTCGGGTCCCTTCTAGCGGTTCTAAGACCGAGGGGCATTGCAGTAGTACCATACTTGAACGACATTCTAATACAAGCGTCGTCCCTTTCAAAAGCAAAGGCTCATACAGACATCGTTCTGGCCTTTCTCAGATCTCACGGATGGAAGGTGAACATGGAAAAAAGTTCTCTGTCTCCGTCGACAAGAGTTCCCTTCTTGGGAACAATAATAGATTCCTTAGAAATGAGGATTTTTCTGACAGATGTCAGAAAGTCAAAACTTCTAAACGCTTGTCACGTTCTTCATTCTGTTCCACGTCCTTCCATAGCTCAGTGCATGGAAGTAGTAGGGTTGATGGTGGCAGCAATGGACATAGTTCCTTTTGCGCAAATTCATCTAAGACCATTACAACTGTGCATGCTGAAACAGTGGAATGGGGACTATACAGACTTGTCTCCAGTGATTCAGGTAGATCAGAAGACCAGAGATTCACTCCGTTGGTGGCTAACCCTGGACCACATATCCCAGGGAATGTGCTTCCGCAGACCAGAGTGGGTCATCGTCACGACCGACGCCAGTCTAGTGGGCTGGGGCGCGGTCTGGGAATCCCTGAAAGCTCAGGGACTATGGTCTCGGGAAGAGTCTCTTCTCCCGATAAACATTCTGGAACTAAGAGCGATAGTCAATGCTCTCAGGGCTTGGCCTCAGCTAGCAAAGGCCAGATTCATAAGATTCCAATCAGACAACATGATGACTGTTGCTTATATCAATCATCAGGGGGGAACAAGGAGTTCCCTGGCGATGAAAGAAGTGACCAAAATAATACAATGGGCGGAGAATCACTCCTGCCACCTATCTGCGATCCACATTCCAGGTGTGGAAAACTGGGAAGCGGATTATTTGAGTCGTCAGACATTCCATCCGGGGGAGTGGGAACTCCACCCGGAGATCTTTGCCCAGTTGACGCAACTATGGGGCATTCCAGATATGGATCTGATGGCGTCTCGTCAGAACTTCAAGGTTCCTTGCTACGGGTCCAGATCCAGGGATCCCAAGGCGACTCTAGTGGATGCACTAGTAGCGCCTTTGACCTTCAACCTAGCTTATGTGTTTCCACCGTTTCCTCTCATTCCCAGGCTGGTAGCCAGGATCAAACAGGAGAGGGCCTCGGTGATCTTTATAGCTCCTGCGTGGCCACGCAGGACTTGGTATGCAGACCTGGTGAATATGTCATCGGTTCCACCATGGAAGCTACCTTTGAGACAGGACCTTCTTGTTCAGGGTCCATTCGAACATCCAAATCTGGTCTCCCTCCAGCTGACGGCTTGGAGATTGAACGCTTGATTCTGTCAAAGCGTGGGTTTTCAGATTCTGTGATAGATACTCTGGTTCAAGCCAGAAAACCGGTAACTAGAAAGATTTACCATAAAATATGGAAAAGATATATCTGCTGGTGTGAATCCAAGGGATTCCCATGGAATAGGATAAAAATTCCTAAGATTCTTTCCTTTCTACAAGAAGGTTTGGATAAAGGATTATCTGCGAGTTCTCTAAAGGGACAGATTTCTGCTTTATCTGTCTTACTACACAAACGACTGGCAGTTGTGCCAGATGTTCAAGCATTTGTTCAGGCTTTGGTTAGGATCAAGCCTGTTTACAGACCTTTGACTCCTCCCTGGAGTTTAAATCTAGTTCTTTCAGTTCTTCAAGAGATTCCGTTTGAACCTTTACATTCCATAGATATTAAGTTGTTATCTTGGAAAGTTTTGTTTTTGGTTGCTATTTCTTCTGCTCTACAGTGTACTCCAACCTATCTGGTGTTCCATTCAGATAAGGTTGTTTTGCGTACTAAGCCTGGTTTTCTACCAAAGGTTGTTTCCAACAAAAATATTAATCAGGAGATAGTTGTACCTTCTTTGTGTCCGAATCCAGTTTCAAAGAAGGAACGTTTGCTACACAATTTAGATGTAGTCCGTGCTCTAAAATTCTACTTAGAAGCTACAAAAGAGTTCAGACAAACTTCTTCTCTGTTTGTCGTCTATTCTGGTAAAAGGAGAGGTCAAAAAGCAACTTCTACCTCTCTTTCCTTTTGGCTTAAAAGCATCATCCGATTGGCTTATGAGACTGCCGGACGGCAGCCTCCTGAAAGAATCACAGCTCACTCCACTAGGGCTGTAGCTTCCACATGGGCCTTCAAGAACGAGGCTTCTGTTGATCAGATATGTAAGGCAGCGACTTGGTCTTCACTGCACACTTTTTCCAAATTTTACAAATTTGATACTTTTGCTTCTTCGGAGGCTATTTTTGGGAGAAAGGTTTTGCAAGCTGTGGTGCCTTCCGTTTAGGTAACCTGATTTGCTCCCTCCCTTCATCCGTGTCCTAAAGCTTTGGTATTGGTTCCCACAAGTAAGGATGACGCCGTGGACCGGACACACCAATGTTGGAGAAAACAGAATTTATGCTTACCTGATAAATTACTTTCTCCAACGGTGTGTCCGGTCCACGGCCCGCCCTGTTTTTTTTAATCAGGTCTGATGAATTATTTTCTCTAACTACAGTCACCACGGCACCCTATGGTTTCTCCTATTTTTTCCTCCTGTCCGTCGGTCGAATGACTGGGGTGGGCGGAGCCTAGGAGGGACTATATGGCCAGCTTTGCTGGGACTCTTTGCCATTTCCTGTTGGGGAAGAGATATTCCCACAAGTAAGGATGATGCCGTGGACCGGACACACCGTTGGAGAAAGTAATTTATCAGGTAAGCATAAATTCTGTTTTTATTGACCCATAATAACTCCGATTTACTAGGGTTTATTTTGTAGCCCGAAAATGAACTAAACTTACCTATGATCTCCAGAAATAATTGGACACTTATAGCTGTATCTTGTAAAAACAATAATATATCGTCTGCATAAAGGAGATCGTTTTTTGACTACCTATTTTGAGCGCTTGTAACTCCTTTCTTATATATATTGCAAGGGGTTCTAATGCTATATCAAACAGTAAAGGTGATAATGGACACCCCTGGCGTGTGCCCTTTCCTAATATAATATATTGTGATAATTCCCTGTTTACTAATAGTTGTAATTTGGGTTTATTATAGATTAGTTTTAATCAGGTTGCCAGAGAAACTAAAATTCTCAAGAGCTGTAAATAAATGGTTCCATATGATAGAGTCAAATGCTTTTTCTGCATCAACTGTGACTATTGCGATGTCTCTATCTTTGTTATATTTAGAGTTCCTCCAGCCGTCCAGGCCAACCTGATAGAAGTAATCCAACGTTGTTAACACTCATATTGCGAACTGAATTTCTTCCAGGAATAAACCCTCCCTGATCTGGATGTATTAATTCACCAATTATTTTTTTGAGTCTGACATCAATATTTTATAGTCTGGGCGGTATGAAGATAATGTTTCTGCATCTTTCCCTTTTTTTAAAGATTAATGTAATCACCAAATCAGCCCAAAAATAGGGCAAATTCATTTTCCTTTTTAAGATAATAATCATTGTACAATTTAGTTAGTGTGTCTACCACTAACTCTGATATAATTTTATAGAATTCTGCTGAGAGGCCATCTGACCCCGGCGCCTTGCTACATTTGGCTTTTTTAATTACCTTTAAAATTTCTGTTTCGGTAATTGGTGCATTAATCTGTTGCAATGCCTCCTGCGTTATTCTCTGAACTTTTATCCCTTTCCAGAATTGCTCTTTAGCTTCCCTATTTATGCTTTCTCTAGAGTATAGTTTTTGGTAATATTTAACCCCTTAATGACCACAATGTACCCTGTATGTCACTGTTCGTTAAGGGTTTTTTCAGGACATAATAGCACAAGTCTAGCAAGAACACACTATTAATGCACTCCCTCCAGCAGGCTTTGTGGAATAGAGCAGTCTCAACGCTGGTGGCAAGACCGCGCTATAAAACAATCAAGTCCCAAAAAAAGGCCAGCGACATACAGGGTACGTCGCTGGTCCTTAAGGGGTTAAGGAATACATCTCTGATTTCTGATGATTTAGTTTTAGTATATACTTTCTCCCCCTCTTTAATTACAGATATTGTATTATTTTTTTAACGAAATTTCATGATCTTAGCCAAATGTTTTGCAGATACCCCCTGGTAACCCTGATATACAGCCCTTGCCTTTAAATCTTCGCTTGCCCATTTTTCCTTCAAAAAGTTTTCCCATTCTGCCCTTGTTCGTATGTATTTTCCCAATGTCTCCTCATTAGGATTATCTAAGTATTTTTCATACGCATTTCTCAACTGATTGGCTAGCTGGGTCTCCCTGGCTTTATTTTTTTGTGTCATTTTAACCATGTATGCCTTAACTTCACCTCTAAGGACAGCCTTACCTGCCTCCCATAGGATTTCTATCTTATTTGTATGTTCTTTATTATATGTATAATACTCTTGCCATTTATTCTTTACCAAGTTCACAAAATGTGCGTTATTACTCATGTATCCTTGGAAACTAAATATATTCATCTTATTCTCCGGCCTAATTGCTGAAAAGATCTTAAGAGTAATTATTGCATGGTCTGATAGGGTTATTTCTGCAATATTTGTCTCTATATCTAACTTTAGAAGCTGTTCATCCAATAAAAACATATCAATTTGAGAAAAATTCCTGTGTGTCTTGGATTCGCATGTGTATTCCGCTCATCCAGGTGTTGTAGCCGCCAGATATCTTTAACTTTAAGTGTCTTAACATAGTTTCAAATTTTTTTTTGATTCTCTATAAGTTTGCCTGTCTGCATCTTAGTTTGAATCTATCTATATCCAGGTATAATGTAAAATTCATATCACCCGCTATAATCAGTTTCTGTCCCCAGTATGGTAATAATTTTTGCTTTATCTTATACCAGAAATCTACCTCACATTTGTTCGGTCCATATATATTGCAAAGAGTCCAGATGGCATTATCTATCTTTATTTGAAGAATAATAAATCTCCCGAAGGGATCAAGCTCTTGCTTTATAATGTTATATCCCAAGTTTTTATTAAAGAGTATGGCTACACCTCTCTTGCGCTTATTACAGGATGTAGCAATAATCTCTGCTATCCAATTTGTCTTTAGTTTTTCTATCTCAGGGCTTTTCAAATGTAGCTCTTGAAGAAAAATAATATCGGGTTTGTGTCTTAAGCATTTTTAAAATGTTTTTACGCTTAGTGGGTGAATTTATCCCCCCACATTCCATGATATATAGTTTAATGATATACTCATTCTTTATCTACTTTGTTTCTGTAAGTGATAAAAGGCACACAAAAAAACCCCATCACCATCCCCCCTCCCAGGAAGACAATTACCCATATTTTGCGAATCAGTGTCATTCGCAACTTTATCCATTACATTCTATCTGCCTTAGTAATCTTGTGTATATATGTCCTGGGCTTTGTCTGGATTTTCACACTTCAATATTATTCTCAAGACAGAAAGCTTTAGCTTCCTCTACTGAATTTAGAACAATGGTACCCTCCATGCTGAGCACTGTTATTTTAGCTGGATATCTCATGGTTACTTTTAATCCTGCTTTAATCAGCCCAGTACAGAATGGTGCCATTGCTCTCCTTCTGGTCGATGTTTCCATAGAAAAATCTTGAAATATATAAATTTGTTTTGTGTCTATTGTAAATGGTTGAGCATTTCTATAGTGGTACATTATGTTAATCTTGTCTTGGAAGTTGAGATATTTGATTAGCAACATCTGTGGGCGTATGTTTCCATCTGTAGAGTATCTAGTGTTGCCAATCCCATGTGCTTTTTCTACTTGTAGTGCTCCATTTACTGTTTGAATCCCCAATACACTAGGTAATGTAATAGCCCCAAATTTTAATAGATCCTCGTATTTCTCCTACATTGGTGTGTCCGCTCCACGGCTTCATCCTTACTTGTGGGATATTCTCTTCCCCTACAGGAAATGGCAAAAGAGAGCACACAGCAAAAGCTGTCCATATAGCCCCCCCCCTCTGACTCCGCCCCCCAGTCATTCTCTTTGCCGCTCTGAACAAGTAGCATCTCCACGGGGATGGTAAAGAGTATGTGGTGTTAGTTGTAGTTTTATTTCTTCTATCAAGAGTTTGTTATTTTAAAATAGTGCCGGTTTGTACTATTTACTCTACAGCAGAAAGTGATGAAGAGTTCTGTTAAAAGAGGAGTATGATTTTAGCACCAGTAACTAAAATCCATTGCTGTTCCCACGCAGGACTGTTGAAACCAGAGAACTTCAGTTGGGGGGAACAGTTTGCAGACTTATCTGCTTCAGGTATGACCAGTCTCTTTTCTAATAACACATAGTAATGCTAGAAGACTGTCAGTTTTCCCTTATGGGATCGGTAAGCCATTTTCTTAGACTCAGTAACAGATTAAAGGCTTATAAATTGGGCTCTATGCTGGTTGACACTATTGTGGGCTAAATCGATTTGCTTATATTTTTATGACATTTGGAGTGTTTTGTGAACTTTGAAACACTTTTGGGAACGTTTTAATTACGCCTGGCAGTTGTTTAGACGCCTAATCTAGTCAGAAAGGCCCCTTCACTCTGGTATGCAGAGGGAGGAGGCCTCATTTTCGCGCCTCAGTTGCGCATTTTCTTCTAAAGGCAGTGCATGCAGCTTCATGTGAGAGGGTCCTGTGGCTGAGAAATGGACTCAGGAAGGCTTATTTCTGTGGTGAATAACCCCTAAGGAAGGTAAAAGCCGCAGCAAAGTCTGTGGCAGGGACTGTAGTGTGTTTAAACCGGTTTATTGAACTATTAGCTCCGGTTTGCTCATTTAAGGGTTTAGAGACTTGAAATTTGGTGTGCAATACTTTCAAAGCATTAAGATCGGATATTTCCTTCATAGTTTTTCGAACATTCAGAAATAAAGTGTGTTCCTTTTATTATTTAAAGAGACAGTAACGGTTTTGTTTAAAATCGTTTTTATTGCATTAATAGCCTGCCTAAATCTGCCTAACATGTCTGTACCTTCAGATAGCATATGTTCTGTGTGTATGGAAGCCAAGGTGGTTCCCCTTTTAAATGTATGGTCAAATTGTGCCATGGCGTCCAAACAAAGTAAGGACAGTACTGTCACATTTAATAAGGTTGCCCAAGATGATTCTTCAAATGAAGGTAGTGGGGATAGCTCATCATCCTCTCCTTCTGTGTCAACACCAGTTTTGCCTGCGCAGGCGATAAGCTAGTACATCTAGCGCGCCAATGCTTGTTACTATGCAGCAATTAACAGCAGTAATGGATAATTCTATAGCAAATCTTTTATCCAAACTGCCAGCATTTCCCAGAAAGCGTGATTGCTCAGTTTTAAATACAGAGGATGAGCAAGTTGGCGCTGACGATAATTTATCTGTTATACCCTCACATCAATCTGAGTTGGCAGTGAGGGAGGGTCTGTCTGAGGGAGAAATTTCTGATTCAGGAAAAATTTCTCAGCAGGCAGAACCTGATATCGTGGTATTTAAATTTAAGCTAGAACATCTCCGCGCCCTGATAAGGAGGTGCTAGCTACTCTTGATGATTGTGATTCTTTGGTGATTCCAGAGAAGTTGTGCAAAATGGACAAATTCTTAGAGGTCCCAGTGCACGCTGATGCTTTTCCGATACCCAAGAGGGTGGCGGACATAGTGACTAAGGAGTAGGAGAAGCCAGGTGTACCTTTTTGTTCCCCCTCCTATATTTAAGAAAATGTTCCCCATTGTCGACCCCAGAAGGGACGCATGGCAAATGGTCCCTAAGGTAGAGGGGGCAGTTTCAATGTTAGCCAAGCGCACAACTATTCCTATTGAGGACAGTTGTGCGTTCAAAGATCCTATGGATACAAAATTGGAAGGATTGCTTAAAAAGATATTTGTTCAGCAAGGTTTCCTTCTTCAACCGATTTCGTGCATTATTCCTGTCACTACGGCGGCGTCTTTTTGGTTTGAGGAACTAGAAAATTCGCTCCAAAAGGAGACTCCATATGATGAAATCATGGACAGAATTCACGCACTAAAGTTGGCTAGTTCCTTTATTTTGGATGCCGCTTTTCGATTGGCAAAATTAGCGGCGAAAAATTCAGGTTTTGCAATAGTGGCGCACAGGGCACTTTGGCTAAAATCTTGGTCCGTGGATGTGTCATCCAAAACAAAATTGCTTAATATTCCTTTCAAAGGTAAGACCCTTTTCGGGCCAGAATTGAAGGAGATTATTTCAGACATCACTGGGGGAAAGGGCCATGCCCTCGCACAGGATAGGCCTTTCAAGGCTAAGAACAAATCTAATTTTCGTTCCTTTCGCAATTTCAGGAACGGACCGGCTCCTAACTCTGCAACCTCTAGACAAGAGGGTAACGCTTCCCAGCCTAAACCAGCATGATAACCATTGCAAGGCTGGAACAAGGGTAAACCATTGCTGCTGCTACCAAGACAGCATGAAGGAGTAGCCCCCGATCCGGGACCGGATCTAGTAGGGGGCAGACTTTCTCTCTTTGCTCAGGCCTGGGCAAGAGATGTTCCGGATCCCTGGGCACTAGAAATAGTCTCTCAGGGGTATCTTCTAGAGTTCAAGGAACTCCCTCCAAGGGGAAGGTTCCACATGTCTCGCTTATCTTCAGACCAGATAAAGAGACAGGCATTCTTACATTGCGTAGGAGACCTATTAAAGATGGGAGTGATACACCCAGTTCCAACAGCGGAACAAGGTCTGGGTTTTTACTCAAACCTGTTTGTAGTTCCCAAAAAAGAGGGAACTTTCAGGCCAATTCTGGATTTAAAAATTCTAAACAAATTCCTCAGAGTTCCATCATTCAAAATGGAAACCATTCGGACGATTTTACCAACAATCCAGGAGGGTCAATATATGACTACCGTGGACTTAAAGGATGCGCACCTGCATATTCCTATCCACAAAGATCATCTTCAGTTCCTGAGGTTCGCCTTTCTGGACAAACATTACCAGTTTGTGGCTCTTCGATTCGGTTTAGCCACTGCTCCCAGAATTTTCACAAAGGTGCTAGGGTCCCTTCTAGCGGTTCTAAGGCCGAGGGGCATTGCTGTAGAACCTTACCTAGACGACATTCTAATCCAAGCATTGTCCCTTTCCAAAGCAAGGGCTCATACAGACATTGTTTTAGCCTTTCTCAGGTCTCACGGGTGGAAGGTGAACATGTCCCCTGTCCCCGTCCACAAGGGTTCCTTTTCTAGGAACAGTAATAGATTCTGTAGAAATGAAGATTTTTCTGACAGAGGTCAGAAAGTTAAAACTTCTAAACGCTTGTCAAGTTCTTCAATCTATTCCTCAGCCTTCCATAGCTCAGTGCATGGAGGTAATAGGATTAATGGTTGCAGCAATGGACGTGGTTCCTTTTGCTCGAATTCATCTAAGACCATTGCAACTGTGCATGCTCAAACAGTGGAATGGGGATTATGCAGACTTGTCTCCCCAGATTCAAGTAGACCAGGTAACCAGAGACTCACTCCGCTGGTGGTTGACTCAGGATCACCTGTCTCAGGGAATGAGTTTCCGCAGACCAGAGTGGGTCATTGTCACGACCGACGCCAGTCTCTTAGGCTGGGGAGTGGTCTGGGACTCCCTGAAAGCTCAGGGTCTATGGTCTCGGGAAGAGTCTCTTCTCCTGATAAACATTTTGGAACTGAGAGCGATATTCAATGCGCTCCTGGCTTGGCCTCAACTAGCGAAGGCCAGATTCATAAGATTTCAGTCGGACAACATGACGACTGTAGCGTACATCAATCATCAGGGGGGAACAAAGAGTTCCTTGGTGATGAGAGAGGTATCCAAGATCATCAAATGGGCGGAGGATCACTCCTGCCATCTATCTGCAATTCACATCCCAGGAGTAGACAACTGGGAGGCGAATTATTTGAGTCGTCAGACTTTCCATCCGGGGGAGTGGGAACTCCACCCGGAGGTCTTTGCCCAGTTAACTCAACTATGGGGCATTTCAGATATGGATCTGATGGCGTCTCGTCAGAACTGAATACAATCATACAATAGTAATAAGGATATTACTATAATAACCCCTGGCGATAACGTGTAGCTTAAATTGGTAATGCAAAGGTTCTAATTATTGTATACTATAAACAATAAACAATAAATTACCTTAGTACGATGGAAATGATAATTCCTTACAAATATGTAAAAACTGGGTAGTTGATTAATAAACCCAAATAAAGGGATGTGCTTAAGGACGAACCAGAGTAATGGTGCAAGTAAAAAATAAACAAATTTTATTACAATCTTAAAGCAGTGACCTAATCCAGGATCGCTATAGAGAGACAGCTGGGACTTCATAGAGCATTTTCGGTGTAAGTAATAAGTGAACACCTTAAATTTTGGCTCTCTTCCTGTCTGTTCATTTGGATCTCAAATCTCGTTACAGCTCCGGTTAAAACATCACTAACTTCCAGCTGACGTGGATCTTCCTTGGTTTCCAATGGGATCTTTGTTCTCTATCTCAAATTAATCATTTGTGATAGTGATTGTCTCATTGTTGTTTTATTGTTATTTTATTTATGCAATTTTATTTTGAGGTTTTAGGGATTTTATTGATACTACATTGTCAAACGCCTGATCAGAGTGTTATTTAAATTTGGTTTTAAAAGTATTTTTGTGCACGATTAAGACTGTAATAAAATTTGTTTATTTTTTACTTGCACCATTACTCTGGTTCGTCCTTAAGCACATCCCTTTATTTGGGTTTATTAATCAACTACCCAGTTTTTACATATTTGTAAGGAATTATCATTTCCATCGTACTAAGGTAATTTATTGTTTATTGTTTATAGTATACAATAATTAGAACCTTTGCATTACCAATTTAAGCTACACGTTAGCGCCAGGGGTTATTATAGTAATATCCTTATTACTATTGTATGATTTTATTCCTTTCTGTGGAGTTTGAGGATACTCCATTTACCCAGTGGTTTATTGGTAACTTTCCCAGCGCAGGTTGTTCACACCCCTCAGTACACAGTCTCGTCAGAACTCCAAGGTTCCTCGCTACGGGTCCAGATCCAGGGATCCCAAGGCGACACTAGTGGATGCATTGTGGGCGCCTTGGTCGTTCAATCTAGCTTATGTGTTTCCACCGTTCCCTCTCCTTCCCAGGCTTGTAGCCAGGATCAAACAGGAGAAGGCCTCGGTGATTCTAATAGCTCCTGCATGGCCACGCAGGACTTGGTATGCAGACCTGGTGAATATGTCATCGGCTCCACCATGGAAGCTACCTTTGAGACAGGATCTTCTAGCACAAGGTCCATTCGAACATCCAAATCTAGTCTCTCTGCAACTGACTGCTTGGAAATTGAACGCTTGATTCTATCTAAGCGTGGGTTTTCAGATTCAGTTATAGATACTCTGGTTCAAGCCAGAAAACTTGTGACTAGGAAAATTTACCATAAGATATGGCAAAAATATATCCGTTGGTGCGAATCCAAGGGATTCTCTTGGAGTAAAATTAAAATTCCTAGGATACTTTCCTTTCTCCAAGAGGGTTTGGATAAAGGTTTGTCAGCTAGTTCTCTAAAAGGACAGATATCTGCTCTGTCTGTTTTGTTGCACAAACGTCTGGCAGCCGTGCCAGATATACAGGCGTTTGTACAGGCGTTAGTCAGAATCAAGCCTGTCTACAGACCCATGACTCCTCCATGGAGTCTAAACTTAGTTCTTTCAGTTCTTCAAGGGGTTCCGTTTGAACCCTTACATTCCATAGATATTAAGTTACTATCTTGGAAAGTTCTGTTTTTGGTTGCTATTTCTTCTGCTAGAAGAGTTTCTGAATTATCTGCTTTGCAGTGTACTTCACCCTATCTGGTATTCCATACAGATAAGGTAGTTTTACGTACCAAGCCTGTTTTTCTTCCAAAAGTGGTTTCCAACAGGAATATTAACCAGGAAATAGTTGTTCCTTCTCTGTGTCCGAATCCAGTTTTGAAGAAGTAACGTTTGTTACACAACCTAGATGTGGTCCATGCTTTAAAATTCTATTTAGAAGCAACAAAGGTTTTCAGACAGACATCATCCTTGTTTGTCGTTTATTCTGGTAAGAGGAGAGGGCAGAAAGCTACTGCTACCTCTCTTTCCTTTTGGCTGAAAAGCATCATCCGATTGGCTTATGAGACTGCCGGACGGCAGCCTCCTGAACGAATTACAGCTCACTCTACTAGAGCTGTGGCTTCCACATGGGCCTTCAAGAACGAGGCTTCTGTTGATCAGATCTGTAAGGCAGCGACTTGGTCTTCTCTGCATACTTTTGCCAAATTTTACAAATTCGATACTTATGCTTCTTCGGAGGCTGTTTTTGGGAGAAAGGTTTTGCAAGCTGTGGTGCCTTCCGTTTAGGTAACCTGACTTGTTCCCTCCCTTCATCCGTGTCCTAAAGCTTTGGTATTGGTTCCCACAAGTAAGGATGAAGCCGTGGACCGGACACACCAATGTAGGAGAAAACAGAATTTATGTTTACCTGATAAATTTCTTTCTCCTACGGTGTGTGTCCGGTCCACGGCCCGCCCTGGCTTTTAGTCAGGTTTAAAATTTTTATTTCTGTACACTACAGTCACCACGGCACCCTATAGTTTCTCCTTTTTCTCCTAACCGTCGGTCGAATGACTGGGGGGCGGAGCCAGAGGGGGGGCTATATGGACAGCTTTTGCTGTGTGCTCTCTTTGCCATTTCCTGTAGGGGATCCCACAAGTAAGGATGAAGCCGTGGACCGGACACACCGTAGGAGAAAGAAATTTATCAGGTAAACATAAATTCAGTTTTTTTTACTCTCTGGAAGCCCCACTATACGTATATTACTACGCTGGGACCTATCTTCCAAGTCCTCAACCTTTTAATTGTAATGTTTTTATTTTATCTGCGTGTTGGCTCATATTTATTTCCTGTATGTTAGTTTTGTCTTACAGGTCTGAAACCCTGGTCTCTACCTCTGTCATTCTTATAGAGAATTGTTTAACTTCATGTGAGAGATCAGTTATTTCCTTTTTGATTATCTCAAATTGTGGTAATATTAAATCCGCCAGTTGATTTATTGTTAGCTGTGTCTCTATATTTCTACCAGGACTTTCTAGATTTAACTCTGAACTGCTTTCCTGTAGCGGTTTTGACCTTTTATCTCTTTTTTTATAGGCATGACAGGGGATCTATTTCTCACGTTAGTAATATATTTTTCCATAAGTTTTAGGGACGTGGTATTCGTTATGTGTATATTCCTACAATATTGTGTAATAAGTGCAGTCTTGTTTTTAGGTCTAAAAATATCTAACTCTAAATTTCAAACTGTAGTCTATTTTCTTATCATGTACACAAACACAGGTTACTTTTTATCGCCTAACAGCTAATTCTCAATTCTATCCTGTTCCTTATAGCAAACTATTCATATATTTTGTGCTTATTTATATTTCTAGAGAACATACTTATGATATAATGGTGTGCCTTCAATTTATAAAAATTAGCTTTTATGCATCCTTTAAACCTCTTCGTAAAGTATGTTTACACTATCACTGTGCATTAAGCATAGAAAAAAGAATACCTCAGTACTTCAATATATCAGTTCATATGCATATACAGAGTACAATCTCTTATTTTTAAACCTATAGATTTCTGCCTCAGAATTTCAAGCTATAGCCTGTTTGCCTTTTTACACCTTTTAAACCTCTTTGTATAATAGGTTAAAAAAAATAAAAAAAATAATCCTCAGTACATGTACATATAGAATGGATCCCTGGATATCCTCCGAAATTAGAAAGTCCGTAATTATACAGATTTTACTTTTTCTCTCTCTCTATTGTTCCAATGTGCCAATGATATAAGCTGTAATGTAATGTGAGTTTTTAGTGTGTATGTGGGAAGCTACAATGAACTTGGATTGCGGTGCACGCGCTTCTCTGCAATGGAGCCTGCAGAGTAGAGAAAATAGCTATTTTGCATAGAATTGAATACAATGATTTGATAGGTCACAGGGCGGGTAAAGAGAGTTTTGTAAGCTCAACCCTTTTATCTGGGTGTTCCAGTGTCGTCGAGCTTCAACACAAAGAAGCTGATTAAAAAGGTAAAAAAAATACAGGTAGCCCTCAGTTTACGCCAGGGTTAGGTTCCAGAAGGAATGGTTGTAAATCGAAACCGTTGTAAATTGAAACCCAGTTTATAATGTACATCAATGGGAAGTGAGGGAGTTAGGTTCCAGGCCCCTCTCAAAATTGTCATAAGTAACACCTAATACATTATTTTTAAAGCTTTGAATTGAAGACTTTAAATGCTAAACAGCATTATAAACCTAATAAAATTATCACACAACACATAATATATAATTAAACTAAGTTAAATGAACAAAAACATTTGCTGAACAGCATTATAAACCTAATAAAATAATCACACAACACAGACTTCACTTGCATTTTTCTGCAAACAGTTCTTTCTATGCATTCCAATCTGGACTGATTTATAGACAGGAAGATCTTGTTCCTTTGAAATCTGCTCAATATCTCAGGTCTGAATAAACTGATTAATTTCAGCTTGCTTGGCTTTGCGGAAACACAAGCGGACAGCTCCACGTACTGGCTATTTTAATAAATGCACTGCTTCTCAATGCTTTTCAATAGCAGTCACATGACTGGGAAAAAAGGTTGTTATTCTGAAACGGTGTAAATTGAACCGTTGTAAAACGAGGGCCATCTGTATATATTTCACAGAACATAATTATTTAGTGTTCTCTGTAACTTAACTTACTAATGCAATATTGCTGATAATGAGTTTTTGTACTTTAAGTGAACTGGTCCTTTAAGTACTATGTTGGGTTTAAACAAGCATGTATCACCTAAATTTTCCTTTTAATTACTACTAGTATCTATAAATTTAAACAGGCCACTTTAATTACCTTATTACCATATTACCAGATCTAAACCTTTTATCTCAACTGGAATAATATATCTACTTCATAATGCTAAAAATCTTAAAAAGAAAGAAAGAATATACAGTGCTTGGTATTTATCAATCAGACCAAGTATGTACTACTATGCCAACCCTCTTTTCCATTTTTTTTATAAAGCACACTTAAAACTGTCAGGGCTTATTGACCCCCCCCCCCCCCAAAAAAAAGCAAACTGTTTCTCCTTTTGTGCTTTGAGTTTATGTCAACTTAATAAAAAACGCCTGCACAGTCTTTACATCAGGTATACTTCTGTCCAGGCAATAAAGCATTGATTACCTGTATCTTGCAGTATTTAAGGCAGCATTACATGTATCATATATTCCTTAAAAAAAGAAGATCCTTTTCACCTCAGACGCACACTTTTTCCTTTGCCAATTTTACCCCGCAATATCAGTCACATTACTGTTACAATACTTGCCGTTTTTCCTTGTGAATCTTGCGACTTATAACAGCTCCAGACCACTTCACCGTTAACTTCTCCAGCCCCACATCAGTCGCGATTCCTCACCTCTGTTGCAGGGCTTCACCAGCGGTAGGAGAGTGCACGGAATTATAAAGATTTCTTTGGGTCTTTTTGCAGAGCCCCTTTGCGAGCAATCCACTATCCTTCATTGATCTTCTCCTAGCTGTGTGTGAAGTGGCCAGAGGTAGCATGGGCTGTGTGTGTCTGGGCCAGTGCCGTCCGGCAAATGTGTGGCTATTAAAGGGCTTCCGTCTCACCGCTTGCCAAATAGTCTCTCCCCCAGGCAGAGCAGAATTACCCCGCAGTAGGAGTTAGCGTTGTATGCAGCTTGTTTCTTAGTTTCAGCTCCGCTTACACGAGCTGACAAGGTGCGCTCACCTCCTTTGCGACCGCCTACCGGAAGTCCAAAGGCAATGCTTTTAACTTTTGTTTTTAACTCTTAGGTTACCACCCTGTGTTTACACCTGGTGTCTCAATTGTGCAAGTTGGTGTGTGTATGTGTATATATATATATATATATATATATATATATATATATATATGTGTTGTGGTTTATCAATGTGCTCATTTTTATTTCCTTTAAACATCACTCCTGTTATACTGTCCCTTAAAGGACCACTCAATGCAGTAGAATTGCATAATATAAAGACAATGATTTAACACCTACTCTGAATTTCATATAAGCCGTAAAAGATTTTTTTCCCCCCTGACAAATTTTTTTTCTCTCCCATTTTCCGGCCCCATGTATCATGTGACTGCCAGCCAATCTCAGACTACATATACCCTGTGAGCTTGTAGACATGCTCAGTAGGATCTTGTTCCTCCAGAAAGTGTCTATATAAAAAGACTGTGCCAAGTTTGATAATGGAAGTAAATCGGAAAGTGTCTTAAAACGGAATGCTCTTTCTGAATCATAAAAAAATATTTTGACTTGAGTGTCCCTTTTAAGTGACCTAAGTCAATTGTAAATTTATTAAAAAACAAAATACAGAGTCTGTCATTAATTCATTACATATAATTAGCCACTGATTGGTACTTACACCCTTGTAAGCATGAATGATAGGCAAGCTAGGAAGTACATGGTGTGTACTCAACAAACGGTCCTTATGTAAACTAACCTTTGTGCATGTGCACAAAGGGCTGTGGCTAATATAGAATTTGGAATGCACTTATACTGTGTTGTACATTAAAATAGTATGATACTAATGTCTCTAACAATTCTCAAATAAGGAATTTGTGTTGTGCTCAAGATTAAATTAGGGAGGGCTTAACACAAATGGTGGCCAGAGTTTGTGTCCTGGAATGCAGCCTACAAGTGGGTGCAGCTGTTTTTAGCTTCTATTTGGGGGGAATGGAAATAAGCAGAGGTTTAGAATATTTTCTAAAACAATTAAACAATAGCTGCTAATACAATGTTGTACAGTGTTACATATGAACTGAATTTGTGTACAGCTCAAGGCATTAAAGTACAAGTATAGCAATAAAACGGCATTCGGACATTAAACCATTTGTTATACTTACATCCCAAATATATCACTGTATAACAAAAAATCTGCAAACAGAATTAAATGTTTATAGTTGGATTGTTTTACAATTCAAGGTCTCGCCCCTTGAAAGCTTGTTGAGTGATATGTATCCTTAAATTCATTGCTTTACGTGTGCTGGAGCCCATTTAATCACTGTACAGCATTTAGAATGAGCACTGTGAACAGTGGGGAAAAATAACTACTACTAAAAAAATACAGCTAATTCAAATACAAAAATAAACATGAAGGAGCAATTTCCATACACTTTAATAAACGACAGTAAGTATAACGCGTAATTTGGGACACATTAAAGGAAAACAAAATTTACAGTATCCCTTTAACATGTGTAATTTGTTTTTTTGTTCACAAAAACATCCTATGGTCGTTCCTCGCACACACCCATGAACTGGATTTTTTGATGTAGTTTTAAATTGAAAGGTTCCATTGTTTTTAAGGAATGAAAATAAAGGATTGATTTTACCTGTAGTGCTGTGGTTCTACTGTAGTGCTGTGGCTGCATTTGTAAATCTATGGCACACTGGTTATTGTAGCTGCTCTGCAAGCATGGGGCTAATGACATTAACTCTTTCCTCCCCTTGCAGACAATAGGGGCTGAAGCAGGAGATTAGAAACATAGAATTTGACGGTAGATAAGAACCAAAAAGGCCCACCAAGTCTACCCATATTACATGTCACTTTTTTCTTAGCATAGCCTTATGCATGTCCCAGGCATTTTTGAATTCCTTTACAGTCTTTGTGTTTACCACCTCAAATGGAATTTTATTCCATGAATCCACCACCCTTTCTGTATAAAAATGCTTTCTCACATTTCTCCTGAATCTGCTACCCTCTAACTTTAGATTGTGAGCCCTTGTTTTGGCTTTTTTTTCTTCTGGAAAATGCTTTCAGCTTCTACTTTATTAAGTCCCTTTATAAATTTGAAGGTTTCTATCATGTCACCTCTTTCCCATCTATCCTCTATGCTATACATATTTAGATCATAGAGTCTTTCTTTGTACATTTATATTTTAGACCGTGTACCATTTTAGTAGCCCTCTTTTGGACAGCTTCTAGTTTATTTATTTAAATAATTCTAAAGATATGGTCTCAAGAACTGTACACAGTATTCAAGATTTGGTCTAACTAATGATCTGTAAAGTGGCATAAGAGCCTTGCTATTTCTGCTACTAATACCTCTCCCAATGCAACCAAGCATTTTACTGGCTGCACTACTGCATTGTGTACCAAATTTTAAATTATCTGAAATAATAATTCCCAAGTCTCTTTTCTTCTTTCGTTATAGTCAGTAATGTACCATTGAGACTATAATTGGCCTTTGGGCTTTGGATCCTATATGCATCATTTTACTCTTGGTAATATTAAATTTCAGATCCCATTTATTTGACCAGTCCTCTAGTTTTTTTAATATCACTGTTCATTTGATCGACCCCTCCTGGAACATCAACTCTGTTACAAATTTTTGTATCATCAGCAAACAAGCAAACCTTCCCCTTAAGTCCACTTCCAATATCACCCTCCCCTGCTTGTTGTGTTTTACGTCAAGGTAATTGTGAGAAGTCGCAGCACAACATAACTGCATGTTTTGTCAGTGAGGGCCCCCTGCCTTTATCAGACGTACTGCTAGTATATTGTCACATTCTTTACCATTGTGACGCGCCGTACAGCTCCTCTAGTTTGTGCCAGGGAACTACATTTCACATCTTGCTGCGGCCTTAAGTAGTAATAATGCAGGAAGTTTAAATGGACATAAAACCCCAAAATGTTTCTTTCATGATTCAGATAAAGAATACAATTTAAAAAAAAACTTTCCATTTTATTTCTATGATCTAATTTTGCTTCATTCTCTTGGTATCATTTGTTGAAGAAACGGAAATGCACCACTGGGAGCTAGCTAAAAATATTGGGTAAGCCAATAACATGAGGCATATATGTGCTGCCACCAATCGGCAGCTCCTGAGCCTACTTGGGTATGTTTTTCTACATAGGATACCATGAGACCAAAACAAGTTGTTTAAAATATTTAAAGTAAAAACGTGGGTTTCATATCCCAGACTTCCCAACTTTCAGTGAAGTTCAGGGAGTCTCCCTGATTGTAATAGCGACTCCCTGATGCCAGCAAATGGAATGCAATCTCCCTGAAACTCCCAAGTACCATGATCCAATGTGGCCCAAATCCGGAAAAGTGTTTCTTTACGGAATTCCTTTAGTTGCTGGGACGTTATAGAACCCTCAAAGCATGCATCAGTAACCAAAAAGTCCCCACTTATTCTAATAAAATAAAAACACAAATACTACCTTATTTACTGCACGTAAATTAACTTTGTATTCTAAAATATTTAAGCATTCAACAAGCGTACGATCACTGGAAAATAGGTTTGTTGTATGTGGTTGTGCAATAAAGCTACTTTTTTATGTGACTTTAGCAGGAAGCTACTTTAATGATAAGTCTCTATCTTATTTAGGGTTTCAAGGTGTCCAATATATAACTGGGAGGGGGGGCGGCGCAGTACCGGGTGAAGCCACGTCCCTGAAATGAGTTTTTGCAGGTTGGGATGTCTGATATCCCTTTAATTAAATTAATGTTAGCATCTGCATATGGCGACCGTGCTGGAAGGGATCCACATGGAAGCTAGTAAATAACTAGTTCTGCATGCCGACACCGATACAGACACCACGGGGACCTGGTAATTAAAGGGCAAATTGCTGTTATAAGGAAAATGTCTGTACAGATAGCACTGAATACATAACAGCTGTTTTATTTATTAATATAAAAATAAAGTTTATTTGTTTAGTAAACCTTCTGTAAGATTCTTTATCCAAATGTTATGTATTTTTATGGTTAACTCTCTAATTTGTTCAGGTTTATTAATCCATTATGGTCTGAGACTGTATATTATTATATTTTATTAGCCAAATATTTGTTACCATTTAATCTGAAATTTTCAGACAGCAGAGGGTATCTGAAATCATAATTTTGTTTGTATGATGATGAGAGGATACCTTTATATGTGAAATGTATGCGAAGTATTGGCAAAACAAAATACCTAATTATAATTGGAGATATATATGCAATAAAATCAACTTACTTTTCTCCAACATAGGTGTGTCCGGTCCACGGCGTCATCCTTACTTGTGGGATATTCTCTTCCCCAACAGGAAATGGCAAAGAGCCCAGCAAAGCTGGTCACATGATCCCTCCTAGGCTCCGCCTTCCCCAGTCATTCTCTTTGCCGTTGCACAGGCAACATCTCCACGGAGATGGCTCAGAGTTTTTTGGTGTTTAAATGTAGTTTTTATTCTTCTATCAAGAGTTTGTTATTTTAAAATAGTGCTGGTATGTACTATTTACTCTGAAACAGAAAAGAGATGAAGATTTCTGTTTGTAAGAGGACAATGATTTTAGCAACTGTTACTAAAATCGATGGCTGTTTCCACACAGGACTGTTGAGAGGAATTAACTTCAGTTGGGGGAAACAGTGAGCAGACTTTGGCTGCTTGAGGTATGACACATTTCTAACAAGACTTGGTAATGCTGGAAGCTGTCATTTTCCCTATGGGATCCGGTAAGCCATTTTCTTAATTTTCAATATAAGAATAAAAGGGCTTCACAAGGGCTTTAAAGACTGGTAGACATTTTTCTGGGCCAAAACGATTACTTTATAAGCATATTTAATGGTTTATAACTTTGGAGAGTTATTTTAATCTTGGGAATTTTGTTAAAAAAACGGCAGGCACTGTATTGGACACCTTTTTCACTGGGGGCCTTTTCTAGTCATAGGCAGAGCCTCATTTTCGCGCCACTAATGCGCAGTTGTTTTTGAGAAGCAAGGCATGCAGATGCATGTGTGAGGAGCTCAGATCCACTGAAAAAGCTTATTGAAGGCGTCATTTGGTATCGTATTCCCCTCTGGGCTTGGTTGGGTCTCAGCAAAGCAGATACCAGGGACTGTATAGGGAATTTGGTGTGCAATACTTTTAAGGCTTTATGACACTGTGGTGAAATTTTGGTGAATTTTGAACATTTCCTTCATACTTTTGCGTATATTCAGTAAAAAAGTGTGTTCAGTTTAAAATTTAAAGAGACAGTAACGGTTTTATTTTAAAACGTTTTTTGTGCTTTGTTATCAAGTTTATGCCTATTAACATGTCTGAACTATCAGATAGACGATGTTCTGTATGTTCGGAAGCCAAGGTTCCTCTCCATTTAAATATATGTGATGAATGTGACAAACAAAGTAGGGACAATGATGCCACTGATAATAATGTTGCCCAAAATGATTCCTTAAGTGAGGGGAGTAAACATGGTACTGCATCATCTCCTTCTATGTCTACACCAGTCTTGCCCACTCAGGAGGTCCCTAGTGCATCTAGTGCGCCAATCCTCCTTACTATGCAACAATTAACGGCTGTAATGGATAATTCTATTAAAAACATTTTAGCCAAAATGCCCACTTATCAGCGAAAGCGCGACTGCTCTGTTTTAGATACTGAAGAGCATGGGGACGCTGATGATAATGGTTCTGACATGCCCTTACACCAGTCTGAAGGGGCTAGGGAGGTTTTGTCTGAGGGAGAAATTTCAGATTCAGGAAAAATTTCTCAACAAGCTGAACCTGACGTTATTACATTTAAATTTAAATTGGAACATCTCCGCGCTCTGCTTAAGGAGGTGTTATCTACTCTGGATGATTGTGACAATTTGGTCATTCCAGAGAAATTATGTAAGATGGACAGGTTCCTAGAGGTCCCGGTGCCCCCCGAAGCTTTTCCTATACCCAAGCGGGTGGCGGACATTGTAAATAAAGAATGGGAAAGGCCCGGCATACCTTTTTGTCCCTCCCCCTATATTTAAGAAATTATTTCCTATGGTCGACCCCAGGAAGGACTTATGGCAGACAGTCCCCAAGGTCGAGGGGGCGGCTTCTACTCTAAACAAACGCACCACTATCCCTATAGAAGATAGTTGTGCTTTTAAAGATCCTATGGATAAAAAATTAGAGGGTTTGCTTAAAAAGATGTTTGTTCAGCAAGGTTACCTTCTACAACCAATTTCATGCATTGTTCCTGTCACTACAGCAGCGTGTTTCTGGTTCGAGGAACTAGAAAAGTCGCTCAATCAAGCATCCTCTTATGAGGAGGTTATGGACAGAGTTCAAGCACTTAAGTTGGCTAACTCTTTTACCTTAGACGCCACTTTGCAATTAGCTAGATTAGCGGCGAAAAATTCAGGTTTTGCTATTGTGGCGCGCAGAGCGCTTTGGCTGAAGTCTTGGTCAGCGGATGTGTCCTCCAAGAACAGATTGCTTAACATCCCTTTCAAGGGGAAAACGCTGTTTGGCCCTGACTTGAAAGAGATTATTTCAGACATCACTGGGGGAAAGGGCCACGCCCTTCCTCAGGATAGGTCTTTTAAGGCTAAAAATAAAACAAATTTTCGTCCCTTTCGCAGAAACGGACCAGCCTCAAATTCTACATCCTCTAAGCAAGAGGGTAATTCTTCTCAAACCAAGCCAGCCTGGAGACCGATGCAAGGCTGGAACAAAGGTAAGCAGGCCAAGAAGCCCGCTACCGCTACCAAGACAGCATGAGATGCTGGCCCCCGATCCGGGACCGGATCTGGTGGGGGGCAGACTCTCTCTCTTCGCTCAGGCTTGGGCAAGAGATGTTCAGGATCCTTGGGCGCTAGAAATAGTTTCTCAAGGTTATCTCCTGGAATTCAAGGAACTACCCCCAAGGGGAAGGTTCCACAGGTCTCAATTGTCTTCAGACCAAATAAAAAGACAGGCATTCTTACATTGTGTAGAAGACCTGTTAAAAATGGGAGTGATTCATCCTGTTCCATTAGGAGAACAAGGGATGGGGTTTTACTCCAATCTGTTCATAGTTCCCAAAAAAGAGGGAACATTCAGGCCAATTTTGGATCTCAAGATCCTAAACAAATTTCTCAAGGTCCCATCGTTCAAGATGGAAACCATTCGGACAATTCTTCCTACCATCCAGGAAGGTCAATTCATGACCACGGTGGATTTAAAGGATGCGTATCTACATATTCCTATCCACAAGGAACATCATCGGTTCCTAAGATTCGCCTTTCTGGACAAGCATTACCAGTTTGTGGCACTTCCATTCGGACTAGCCACTGCTCCAAGAATTTTCACAAAGGTACTAGGGTCCCTTCTAGCGGTGCTAAGGCCAAGGGGCATTGCAGTAGTACCCTACTTGGACGACATACTGATTCAAGCGTCGTCTCTGCCACAAGCAAAGGCTCATACGGACATTGTCCTAGCCTTTCTCAGATCTCATGGGTGGAAAGTGAACGTAGAAAAAGAGTTCTCTATTCCCGTCAACAAGAGTTCCCTTCTTGGGAACAATAATAGACTCCTTGGAAATGAAAATTTTTCTGACAGAAGCCAGAAAATCAAAACTTCTAAGCTCTTGTCAAGTACTTCATTCTGTTCTTCTTCCTTCCATAGCGCAGTGCATGGAAGTAATAGGTTTGATGGTTGCGGCAATGGACATAGTTCCTTTTGCGCGAATTCATCTAAGACCATTACAACTGTGCATGCTCAGACAGTGGAATGGGGATTATACAGATTTGTCCCCGACGATCCAAGTAGATCAGAGGACCAGAGATTCACTCCGTTGGTGGCTGACCCTGGACAACCTGTCCCAAGGGATGAGCTTCAGAAGACCAGAGTGGGTCATTGTAACGACCGACGCCAGCCTGGTGGGCTGGGGCGCGGTCTGGAAACACCTGAAGGCTCAGGGTCTATGGTCTCGGGAAGAATCTCTTCTCCCGATAAACATTCTGGAACTGAGAGCGATATTCAATGCTCTCAAGGCTTGGCCTCAACTAGCAAAGGCCAAATTCATAAGGTTTCAATCAGACAACATGACTACTGTTGCATATATCAACCATCAGGGGGGAACAAGGAGTTCCCTGGCGATGGAAGAAGTGACCAAAGTAATTCAATGGGCGGAGCTTCACTCCTGCCACTTGTCTGCAATCCACATCCCAGGAGTGGAAAATTGGGAAGCGGATTTTCTGAGTCGTCAGACATTTCATCCGGGGGAGTGGGAACTCCATCCGGAAATCTTTGCCCAAATAACTCAATTATGGGGCATTCCAGACATGGATCTGATGGCGTCTCGTCAGAACTTCAAGGTTCCTTGCTACGGGTCCAGATCCAGGGATCCCAAGGCGACTCTAGTAGGTGCACTAGTAGCGCCCTGGACCTTCAACCTAGCTTATGTGTTCCCACCGTTTCCTCTCATTCCCAGGCTGGTAGCCAGGATCAATCAGGAGAGGGCTTCGGTGATCTTGATAGCTCCTGCGTGGCCACGCAGAACTTGGTATGCAGACCTGGTGAATATGTCATCGGCTCCACCATGGAAGCTACCTTTGAGACGGGACCTTCTTGTTCAAGGTCCGGTCGAACATCCGAATCTGGCATCACTCCAACTAACTGCTTGGAGATTGAACGCTTGATTTTATCAAAGCGTGGGTTCTCAGATTCTGTCATTGATACTCTTATTCAGGCTAGAAAGCCTGTAACTAGAAAAATTTACCATAAAGTATGGAAGAAATATATCTGTTGGTGCGAATCGAAAGGATTCCCATGGAACAGGGTAAAAATTCCTAAGATTCTGTCCTTTCTACAAGAGGGTTTGGAGAAAGGATTATCTGCAAGTTCTTTGAAGGGACAGATTTCTGCTTTATCTGTTTTACTTCACAAGAAGCTGGCGGCTGTGCCAGATGTTCAGGCTTTTGTTCAGGCTCTGGTTAGAATCGAGCCTGTTTACAAACCTTTGATTCCTCCTTGGAGTCTCAATTTAGTTCTTTCAGTTCTTCAAGGGGTTCCGTTTGAACCCTTACATTCCGTAGATATTAAGTTATTATCTTGGAAAGTTTTGTTTTTGGTTGCAATTTCTTCTGCTAGAAGAGTTTCAGAGTTATCTGCTCTGCAGTGTTCTCCTCCTTATCTGGTGTTCCATGCAGATAAGGTGGTTTTGCGTACTAAACCTGGTTTTCTTCCGAAAGTTGTTTCTAACAAAAATATTAACCAGGAGATAGTTGTGCTTTCTTTGTGTCCGAATCCAGTTTCAAAGAAGGAACGTTTGTTGCACAATTTGGATGTAGTTCGTGCTCTAAAATTCTATTTAGAGGCTACAAAGGATTTCAGACAAACATCTTCCTTGTTTGTTGTTTATTCTGGTAAAAGGAGAGGTCAAAAAGCAACTTCTACCTCTCTCTCTTTTTGGCTTAAAAGCATCATCAGATTGGCTTATGAGACTGCCGGACGGCAGCCTCCTGAAAGAATCACAGCTCATTCCACTAGGGCTGTGGCTTCCACATGGGCCTTCAAGAACGAGGCTTCTGTTGATCAGATATGTAAGGCAGCGACTTGGTCTTCACTGCACACTTTTACCAAATTTTACAAATTTGATACTTTTGCTTCTTCTGAGGCTATTTTTGGGAGAAAGGTTTTGCAAACCGTGGTGCCTTCCATCTAGATGACCTGATTTGCTCCCTCCCATCATCCGTGTCCTAAAGCTTTGGTATTGGTTCCCACAAGTAAGGATGACGCCGTGGACCGGACACACCTATGTTGGAGAAAACAGAATTTATATTTACCTGATAAATTACTTTCTCCAACGGTGTGTCCGGTCCACGGCCCGCTCTGGTTTTTTAATCAGGTCTGATGATTTATTTTCTCTAACTACAGTCACCACGGTATCATATGATTTCTCCTATGCAAATATTCCTCCTTTACGTCGGTCGAATGACTGGGGAAGGCGGAGCCTAGGAGGGATCATGTGACCAGCTTTGCTGGGCTCTTTGCCATTTCCTGTTGGGGAAGAGAATATCCCACAAGTAAGGATGACGCCGTGGACCGGACACACCGTTGGAGAAAGTAATTTATCAGGTAAACATAAATTCTGTTTTTTCCTGAAAAGAAGCTTTTAAATATCTTTAATTTAACTTTAAAATTCACATGCAACAAGCAGTAACGACCGCCCATAAAATAGGCAGAGTTTATGCAAAATTAATTGATCATCAACATCCAATAGGCAATTGTTTCTGCTCATCTGATTTAAATATTAAAAGGACGCTCTTTATTGAAACCTTGCATGCGCAAGGTTAAGAATGTCAATAGTGTCCACATACTACAGGGGCTTATACTTTAAGTAAGTATAATAAGTACCCCTAGGCTAATGAGCAAGTTAATTTGATTTTAGTAAAAGGATGTCAACTCCTAGACTAACGAGTATTTTTTTTAACCCCTAGAAAAACGAGCATGTTGTTTTTTTATTTATTAATGTAGACAACCCGCAGAGTGACCAGCAAGTTGATTTGTTCTTAAAAACAGATTAAAAGCAGGAGCTGCAAAAGATTAAAAGCAACAGCAACTTAGGATGTGACTAAAGTTTAATTATTAACATCCTAAATTGCTGTTGCTTTTAATCTTTTGCAGCTCCTGCGATTAATCTATTGTAAGAACAAAAAAACTTGCTAGTTAGTCAAGGGGTTAGAAATAAATGCTGGTCGTCGGGTTGTCTACTTTAAGAAAAAAACAAACATGCTTGTTTTTCTAGAGGTTAAAAAACGCTTGTTAGTCTATGGGTGTATTTCCTTTTTCTAAGATCAAATTGAATTGCTCGTTGGCCTAGGTGTACTTATTATACTTGCCTCAAGCAACCTAACACAGATATTTCTCCATGCGCTCGGTGAATCTTCAGTGCTCGGGTGCGCCACTCCCACCAAGTTGATGTCACTATTATGAAGTACACCATGCTTCCCATGTCCGTATAGTGACCTGCCACATTAGCTAGGTATGAGGAGCCAAGATGCGCAAGCGTTACATTTAAAATTAATTATATGCGCATGCGGGTCGCCATGATGATTCTGCCCCACATTGTTTTCGTAAATGTATAGTTAGTCTTATTTTGTTTAACTTAGGGGTGTTAGGTTAGGAGGTTTAGATGTTAGTGGGTTTACTTTGCGATGTGGGAGCTGGCGGTTTAGGGGGTAAATAGTGTAGTGAGGGGTGCAAAATTAGGCTGCTGTAGTAGACGATTTTTCTTTACCATATTTCCTGTTTTAACACTTTGGTCACCATATTGCCAATAAACTGTTTTCTGTTTATGCTCCTGTTTCTTTGAGCTGCTAATCCTTCGTAGAGTGTAACATTTATGTCCCCAATGTGGAACCCATTAGAAGGTAGATCTGCTGATCATGCCCCTATTCAATTTCTATGTGTGTCCCAATTTTTCAGGCTAACCTGCTACACAATGGTTGTGTACCTCATGTTGTGCATGTAAACCAGCCTGCGGCCGTTATTCCTTCCAGGGGTCTCAAACACAAATCTGGGAATTATCTGCATTTGATGATGTAAATATGCAGGTTTCTTCACCTCAAGCTCAGATTCCTAAAATTCTGCAAAGTTCTGATTTTGCTGAGTCAGACTCTTCTGTTTCAGATGGGGAACTGTCGTCTGAGGATCAGGAGATTGTTGCTGAATTTGACTCAACCTTGGAACATATTTGTAACGTACTAAAGGAGGTGCTTAAAACTTTAGGCATTTCTGAACCAAAACCTACTAAGAAATAAGCCTATCAAATCAGTTAAATGGACAGTTAAAGGGAAAGTCTAGGGAGGGGATTGTCTGCTATTTTTGCTTTCCCAGCCCCCTTTACTATGTGTCCCAGCCTAACCTCATCAACAGTGCTAAACTGGGAGCTTCAAAGTAAGTTTAAAAAAAAAAAAAAAGGTTTTATACTGTATTTTTAGGTCAGTATCTGTGCATAGTAGTGTCTATTTTACTCTTATTACATGCAGTTATCTGAAAATCGGTGTACACTATCCCTTTAAACTTTATGGTTAACATCCTTTCAAAATTATTGTATGGCAACATTTAGCTGTTGTAGAACACCTCTCTTCCTCTTGCCTGCTGTTTTCTGGCTTATTCCAGGTGCAGTCACGGCAGCAGAGTAACTTTTGGTTTTCCAGGGGATGCTTTCTGGCATGTCTAGTTGGACTGCCTTTTTCCAATTCCAGGGCTATTAATTTTTTCCTCTCTCCTTTAGCGGTGCATGTTGTAAGACTTGAACCAATGGGGTCCTTTAAAGGACCACTAAGCACAAATGATGAACTACATGATTTTAAACCTTCATATCCTTTTGCAATGAAAACTGCAGCTTTATTGTGTCAAATAAGTATATTGTTTTATGTTTATTCATTTCACTGATGTCCCTCAGAGCAAACTAACCCGTGCTAACCAATCACAAACTAATATTCAGATATAGCACAGACTGGAGAAGCCTGCTCTTATCTTTTCCAAGGGGGTTTAGCACTTATTCAATTTAGTTCTATTGCAAAGAATGATTCATCTATCATGATTGTTAATGCAAAACTGGTAATCTACCTTTTACAAACATGCAAATCTTAGGGGGGGGGGGGGGAGTGTGATGTAAAACAAAAGCTTACACAAATTGCCTAAAAGTATTTACCCAAAACTGGGAGAAAGTAAAACCAACACTATTTTAGATGTATTTTACAGCAAAAGGCTGCAACATACATAATTATAGTGAATGTAAATTTTGATGCTAAAGTGCCCGGTTTTTAAAGGTTCAATTAAAAACAGGGGCACTTTAATTCATCAAAATTTACATTTCACTTCTGTTGTGAAAAAAACTTAACTTTTAAACTTGACAGCAGCTCCAGCTTCCTCCGGTCGTTGCAAGCCATTTCTGATGTCATAAATGATGGATAGGTCATCTTCCAATCACGGCTTCCCCCCCCGGGGGAATCGGTGTCTGATTCAATGCCCTAATTGGAGGAAGCCGGATTCCTCATTTTAGACCCAGGAAGAAGCTTTCCAACGGGTGGAGGAAGCTGGAGCTGCTGTCAAGTTTAAATGGTAAGTTTTTTTTTTTTTTTTTTTTTTTTTTTCCCACTACAGGAGTGAAATGTAAATTTTGATGAATTAAAGTGCCCCTGTTTTTAATTGAATTTTTAAAAACCGGGCACTTTAGCATCAAAATTTACATTCACTTTAATATATATAATTATATTGCAATAATGTTTTACTTGCAATAATGAAACATTTTATACACTGTTGAAATGTCAAGTTTAATGGTCCTTTAAGGTATTGAGTGTACTTATCTCCTTACTTTGCAGTGGTAGTGGCCCATATAGTAGGGTAGAGAGCCCAGAGGGATCATAGGTCGGACCCTTGGGACGAGTAAGATACTTCAGGCTGGAGCCTGATGTGCCCCTCCCTACCGCATGGCTGTCCCGCATGATGTTAGGGTGTCTTTGCTGCAGTAAGGCAGTGGCCACCACCATTCAATTCTTTCCTCTAAAATGTTAAGCGTTTATAACGAAGTTTAAATAATCTGTGGAAGAAGACCAGTCATGGGCATGTTTAAGTATATGTTTATTTAAGGGTATATTTAGCTAACAGTTTAAATGGATGTGCCCCCTTCCTTCCCTCTTTCTCAGGTGAAAATTTGGGGGATTAGTAATTACAAGAATATCCGAATGGTTGGTGACACCCTCCAGCTCAGCACTCCACAATAATATTGGTCTTTGTGCTGCTCTATAAAACAATCTTTGAAATATTTATTGAGCTAAATACAATGATAAATTATGCACTAACATGTTGGGACTGATCATTATAAATATAATTGCTGCTTTCTCATATGCTGATAGGATTTAAAGTCTTCTATTTCCTTATATTCTTACATTAATATCAAGATTAAAGGGACATAAAACAAGTTGGGATAGAGACAAAATATAATATTATGCACTATAATTACTTAACATGCAACGTTACACTGCAGCGCCTCACAATTAACCCTTTCCTTTAAGTTTCTGAATTGTCCAGCTCTTAATCCCCCCACACATTTCCTTCTATGGCTGTATCTATATCTACCATTGCTTTGGTAGAATGCAGAAGTACACCGTGATTTTCTGCTGGAGCATGCCTAAAAGCAAATAAGCTGCTGTGAAATACAATGCCTGTGATTCTGATGCTAAACACTGATAAGGGGGGGTGGGGTGGATCAGACTACTCCAGACAGCATAGCTATGTAAGTCATTTTGCTTATTTTTGAAAATGATTTTAAAATACTTGCCAGCAATTTTTAAACACATTAATTTTTTTTTTATGCAAACTATTTTTACTTAATTAGCCCTTTTTAGGATATGCATAGATCTCAACATGTTTTATGTCACATAAGGGAGAGGGAAATTGTATTAACTTACTGAAATTTGGTAGAAAAAAATGATACGGCTAATTTCACATGTAATGTAAGTGCTATTGCATTGTCTTTTTATTGTATGTTTGTCAATTCTACTGTATTTAGTGGTCCTTTAAATGTTGAGTTTACTTGCAAGTTTAAGCAAAAAAAATATGTGTGTTTTACTCAATTTTTATTCTTTGAGTATTTGGATATGCAAAGGAAAATATGAATAGAAGTAAAGTAATATAAAACTCTTACAATTTGCACTAACTTAAAGGGACATGAAACCCAATTTTTTTGTGATGTTTCAAATAGATTATCCAACTTTATAATTGACTTCTATTATCAAATTGTCTTTGTTCTCTTGATATCTTTTGTTGAAAAGCATGGATATAATCTTACGAGTGTTCATGTGTCTGAAGCACTATATGGCTACAGTTTTGAAGAATGTTATTCATTTGCAAGAGCACTAAATGGCACCACTATTTCCTGCAATGTAGTGTTCCAGACATCCACCTAGGTGTCTCTTCAACAAAGAATACCATGGAAATTATGCAAATTTGATAATAGAAGCAGGGCTGCATGCGCTCCCGGTTCACATGTATGAACCTTTAGATACAGCCTAAGGGGTAGATTTACTAAGGGTTGAGCAGACACGATTCGCTGTAGCAAATCATGTCCACTCAACCTCCCTAAATGCCGACAGCATACGCTGTCGGTATTTATCATTGCACAAGCATTTCTAGTGAAATGCTTGTGTAATGCCGCCCCCTGTTCACCGGTGGCCAATCGGCCGCTAGCAGGGGGTGTCAATCATCACTATCGTAGCGGGATGATTTCAGTCTGTCACCTTACGACCACTGCTTCTTAACTCATGTTACAGGCGAGCCTGAAATAATGGTGGTAGGAAGCAGCATCCGCTGCTTAATAAATCTACCCCTAAAACTTTATAGAATTATGATTTTTTTTTTTTTTACAGCAGCTGCTAATTTCTCTTGTAAGGTGTATCCAGTCCACGGGTTCATCCATTACTTGTGGGATATTCTCCTTCCCAACAGGAAGTTGCAAGAGGACACCCACAGCAGAGTTGTCTATATAGCTCCTCCCCTAACCCCCACCTCCAGTCATTCTCTTGCAACTCTCGACAAGATAGGAAGTCTCAAGAGATATGTGGTAACTTAGTGTAGTTTTACCTTCAATCAAGAGTTAGTTATTTTTAAACTGTACCGGCGTTGTACTGTTTTACTCTCAGGCAGAAATTAGAAGAAGAGTTCTGCCTGCAGGTTGATGATCTTAGTGGTTTGTAACTAAGGTCCATTGCTGTTCTCACACATAACTGAAGAGTATGGGAAAACTTCAGTTGGGGGAATGGTCTGCAGATTACCTGCTTTGAGGTATGTTTAGTATTTTTATTTCTAGAGAGATGAATAAGTTCTAGAAAATGCTGACAGAGCCTTGTGTATTTGAGGTAAGCTAGATGCAGTGATTTAACGACGACTGGGATCATGCTTACAAAACAGGGTAATACTCATGTTAATACTCATATTACTTAGTGACAAAACGTTTACATGCTTTCATAAATAGAACGGTTTTTCTCTGAGGGAGATAAGTCTGTATTTGGGGCCTAGTTTCCACATGGCTAGTCAGATACTCCTAGGAGTATTTTCTTAAGGTCCCTCTGACATGACATCCAGTACATGGTGGGAGGGGCCTATTTTCGCGCTCTAGATGCACAGTTTCCTTCAGACTGAGACATCCAGCTTCCCTAGAGGAGTCCTCTGGCATCTGAGGACCATCATAAAGGGTTTATTTCTCCACTAAATCGTATTTGAGGGCAGGTAGGAGCCTCAGCTGAGCTGTGGCAAGGTGCTCAACTGTCTTTTACCGGTGGTTGACGTTTTTTAAATCCGGTTTGGGGGCTAAGGGGTTAATCATCCATTTGCAAGTGGGTGCAATGTTGCTTTAGTCCCTTACACATACTGTAAAAATTTCGAAGACTTTAATTTATTTTTACACTGTTTTGCAGTTTAAGTGCTAGTTTTTTTCTCTTAAAGGCACAGTAACGTTTTTGTTTAATTGCTGTTTCACCTTTATTAAAGTGTTTTCCAAGCTTGCTTGTCTCATTACTAGTCTGTTAAACATGTCTGACATAGAGGAAACTCCTTGTTCAATATGTTTGGAAGCCATTGTGGAACCCCCTCTTGATTTTATCAAAACGTGGTTTCTCCGAGTCGGTCATTGATACCTTGATTCAGGCTCGAAAGCCTGTCACCAGGAAAATCTATCATAAGATATAGTGTAAATATCTTCATTGGTGTGAATCCAAGGGTTACTCGTGGAGTAAGGTCAGGATTCCTAGGATATTTTCTTTTCTCCAAGAAGCATTGGAAAAGGGATTATCGGCTAGTTCCTTAAAGGGACAGATTTCTGCTCTGTCTATTCTTTTGCATAAGCGTCTGGCTGATGTTCCAGACATTCAGGCTTTGGTTAGAATCAGGCCTGTGTTTAAACCTGTTGCTCCGCCATGGAGTTTAAATTTAGTTCTTAAAGTTCTTCAAGGGGTTCCGTTTGAACCTTTGCATTCCATAGATATCAAGCTTTTATCTTGGAAAGTTCTGTTCCTAGTAGCTATCTCTTCGTCTCGAAGAGTTTCAGAGTTATCTGCCTTACAGTGTGATTCCCCTTATCTGATCTTCCATGCAGATAAGGTAGTTTTGCGTACCAAACCTGGGTTTCTTTCTAAGGTGGTATCTAATAAGAATATCAATCAAGAAATTGTTGTTCCGTCTCTGTGTCCTAATTCTTCTTCAAAGAAGGAACGTCTGTTACACAATCTTGACGTGGTTTAAAGTTTTATTTGCAAGCTACTAAGGATTTTCGTCAAACATCTGCATTGTTTGTTGTCTATTCTGGAAAGAGGAGAGGCCAAAAGGCTTCGGCAACTTCTCTTTCTTTTTGGCTGAGAAGCATAACCAGTTTAGCTTATGAGACTGCTGTCCAGCAGCCTCCTGAAAGAATTACAGCTCATTCTACTAGAGCGGTAGCTTCCACATGGGCTTTTAAACATGAGGCCTCTGTTGAACAGATTTGTAAGGCGGCGACTTGGTCTTCGCTTCATACTTATTCTAAATTCTACAAATTTGATACTTTTGCTTCCTCTGAGGCTATTTTTGGGAGAAAGGTCTTACAGGCAGTGGTGCCTTCTGTTTAAGTTCCTGCCTTGTCCCTCCCTTCATCCGTGTCCTAAAGCTTTGGTATTGGTATCCCACAAGTAATGGATGAACCCGTGGACTGGATACACCTTACAAGAGAAAACAAAATTTATGCTTACCTGATAAATTTCTTTCTCTTGTGGTGTATCCAGTCCACGGCCCACCCTGTCACTTTAAGGCAGGTGTTTTTATTTTTTAAACTACAGTCACCACTGCACCCTATAGTTTCTCCTTTTTCTTACTTGTCTTCGGTCGAATGACTGGAGGTGGGGGTTAGGGGAGGAGCTATATAGACAGCTCTGCTGTGGGTGTCCTCTTGCAACTTCCTGTTGGGAAGGAGAATATCCCACAAGTAATGGATGAACCCGTGGACTGAATACACCACAAGAGAAAGACATTTATCAGGTAAGCATACATTTTTTACCACATAAAAGGCAGTCCATGATCTATAACAAAACACTCCAGACAGTAATTGCCCAGATGAGATTCCAGTCAGAACAGTATTTTTTTAAAATATAATTTATACAAGAAAAGTGCAGGCTGTCTAGACTGGGGCTTCATTTAGAAATTTTGCTGACCTTGCCTGCAATGTGCACAACCAACCAAGGGTCAGTTGTTTGTTTAAAGTGTGTTTATCCTGTGCAACAGCCCTGGCATGTTGTATTTTAGCAATAATATTCATACTTATGGTATTTTATATGAAAGACAGCCCTCTGACTGTATCTGTCATTTTGATTTTGACAGCCGCTGATGCTGCAGCTGATACATGCCCACTGTGCCCTCAGAGCGCTCTGCAACAGCGCACAAATAGTCACTCACTGTCACTCCCCATAAAAGAACCAACCCCAACATACTTACTCTCAGGCCGCTCTGGCTGCTTTGTCCGCTTTTACTAGAGAAACGGACTGGACGGGCCAACGTGGCGGCCATCTTTAAGGCAAAGTTATTATCTACTATAGTGAGTGAGGGCAGAGCTGCAGAGGTGTGCAGAAAAGGCAGATGGAGCAGAGAGACAGGCGCCCCTCTATGGAAGGCGCCTGTAGGCACGTGCCTACTCTGCCTAATGGTAAATCCGAAAGGAAAATTGGAAACTATTTCTTAAAATGTTTTGCTCTAAATAACAAAAGAAAAATATTAGGTTTCATATCCCTTTTTAAGATTTTTTTTTTTTTCTTTTAATAATTAGATATAGCTTGGAAATACATTTTATTTGTGTATATTAATAGTTTATTCTTTCTTTGTTTGAAAGCATTAAAGGCTTTACTTGCCTTTTGTCTCTTGTTTCTGGATTGGTTGGAGTATGCCTGCAAGCCTATGGCTGATGTTGGGTTAGTGCTTGAGTGCACATTTAAAGGGACAGTCAACACCAGAATTGTTGTTGTTTAAAAATATAGATAATCCCTTTATTACCCATTCCCCAGTTTTGCAAAACCAACACTTTTTACTTCTGTGACTAACTTGTATCTAAGCATCTTCTGACCGCCCCTAATCACATGACTTTTAGTTATTATCTATTGACTTGCATTTTAGCCAATTAGTGCAGTGTCTGCCAGTAGCTACAAGCGTGATCACAATGCTATCTATATGGCCTACATGAGCTTGCTCTTCTCCCCTGCTGTGAAAAGTAAATAAAATAGAGGCGGCCTTCAAGGGCTTAGAAATTATCATATGTGCCTTCCTAGGTTTGCTTTCAGCTAGAATACCAAGAGAACAAAGCAAAATTATTGATAAAATTAAATTGGAAAGTTGTTTAAAATGACATGCCCTATTTGAAAATGAAAGTTTTTTTTTTTTTTTTGGACTTGACTGTCTCTTTAAAGGACTAGTAAACACAGTAGATTTGCATAATTAACAAATGCATGATAACAAGACAATGCCATAGCACTTAGTCTGATCTTCACATGAGTAGTAGATTTTTTTTTCTAACAAATTTCAAAGTTATATATATTTCCACTCCTCCTGTACCATGTGATAGCAATCAGCCAATTACAAATGCATATACGTATAGTCTGTGAATTTTTGCACATGCTCAGTTGGAGCTGGTGACTCAAAAAGTGTAAATATAAAAGGCTGTGCATATTTTTTTTTAATAAAAGTAAATTGGAAAGTTGTTTAAAATGACATGCTGTAGCTGAATCATGAAAGTTTAATTTGACCTGAGTGTCCCTTTAAAAGGCAGTGATACCATTCATAGGAAAGAAACAGGTATCATTTACATGAAACTAAAACCTATTCATTTAAAGGGATATTAAACTACTGAGCACAACTACAAACTAGGTTTTTTCTATTCCCTCTTGTCCCTGCAGGTCTTTTCAAAACAGTTCTCTTAGTTTAATAGCTTAAAGGGGCACTCAAGTAAAAAATATAAACTATCATGATTCAAATAGAGCATGCAATACAATTTACTTCCATTAATGTGCACAGTCTTTTTATATTTAGTCACCAGCTCTTTCTGAGCACGCCTCTTCATACTGGATGTCGCCAACTTAGAGCTTAGTTAACCTCACAGCCTGTGACAAACGGATGCATAGATTAGTGATGTTGCTAGCTTTCTGACAGCTGTATCATATGGTTGGGGCAAGTGTGCATCATACAGAGTTTTGAACTTTACATAAGGTACACAAAATATATATTTAAAAAAAAAAACACTTGGCAATGTAGCCCCTGCAAAAATATAAAGTTCCTTCTCTGTTTTGTGCACCCTAACCCAAGGTTTATTGTATAGTTGTCAAAAAGCTGTCTGTCAACCTCCCTGATATGTAAATAAGCACTGGTTCTGTCACAGGGTTTGAGAATACTTGTGCTCCAACATTGCCGCCCCTGTTATGCAAAGGTGGAGTTTCAGCATCTGGTAACTTTAAAGGGGCAGAAACCCCCCAAAAGTTAATTCATGATTTTAGAAACCTAAAATTTGTCGGTAGATAAGAAGTTGGAACCAAAAAGGCCCATCAAGTCTACCCATATTACATGTCCCTTTTTTCTTAGCATAGCCTTATGCATGTCAAACGCATTTTTGAATTCCTTTACAGTCTTTGTGTTTACCACCTCAAATGGAAGTTTATTTCATGAATCCATCATCCTTTCTGTAAAAAAAAAAAAAATGCTTATTCAAATTTGTCCTTAATCTGGTATCCTCTAACCTTTAGCTTGTGACCCCTTGTTTTAGCTGTTATTTTTTTGTGGAAAATGCTTTCAGCTTCTACTTTATTAAGTCCCTTCAAATATTTGAAGGTTTCACCTCTTTACCTTATATCCTCTAAACTATACATATTTAGATCATAGAGTCTTTCTTTGTACGTTTTTATATTTTAGACCATGTACCATTTTAGTAGCCCTCTTCTAGACAGCTTCTAGTTTATTTATATCTTTCTGAAGATGTGGTCTCCAGAACTGTACACAGTATTCCAGATTTGGTCTAACTAATGATCTGTAAAGTGGCATAAGAACCTTGCTATTTCTGCTACTAATACCTCTCCCAATTCAACCAAGTATTCGACTGGCCTTAAATCATCAGAAATAATTATTCCCAAGTCCCTTTTATTCTTTAGTTACAGTCAGTAATATACCATTGAAACTATAATTGGCCTTTTGTATCCAATATGCATAATTTTGCTCTTGGTAATATTAAACTTCAGATCTCATTTGTTTGACCAGTCCTCTAGTTTTTTAATATCACTGTTCCTTTGATCAACCCCTCCTGTAACATCAACTCTGTAACAAATTTTTGTATCATCAGCAAACAAGAAAACCTTTCCCTTAAGCCAAATTCCAATATAACTTAAACACATGTTAAACAAAAACAGGCCCAATAACTTGACCCTTGGGGAACACCACTAGTAACTGACACCTCATTTGAATGTACTCCATTAATTAAAACCATCTGTTGTCTATCGTTAAACCAGCATTCTACCCACTTAACAATCTTAGCATCAACTCCAAGGCAATACATTTTGTGAATAAGTTTGTTGTGTGGAGCTGTGTGTCAAATGCTTTGCTAGTGTCTAGATATGCAACATCTACAGCTCCATGGTCAAAGAAATCAATTGAATGAACATACAATTTTTAAACAACTTTCAAAATTACTTTTATTATCACATTTGCATAATTCTCTTGTTATTCTTTGCTGAAGGAACATCATTGCACTACTGGCAGCTTGCTGAGCACATCGAATTAGCCAATCACCAGACAAATGTTTTTATGAAGGCACCAATCACCAGCTAGCCCCCACTAGTGTAGGATGTGTGCATATTTGTTTTCAACAATGGATACCAAGGGAGCAAAGCAAGTTTAAAGGGACACAAGTCAAAATTAAAGGGACATTGTACACTAGATTTCTTCTGTTATGTGTGATCAGTCCACGGGTCATCATTACTTCTGGGATATAACTCCTCCCCAACAGGAAATGCAAGAGGATTCACCCAGCAGAGCTGCACATAGCTCCTCCCCTCTACGTCACTCCCAGTCATTCTCTTGCACCCAACGACTAGATAGGATGTGTGAGAGGACTATGGTGATTATACTTAGTTTTTATAACTTCAATCAAAAGTTTGTTATTTTACAATAGCACCGGAGCGTGTTATTGCCTCTCTGGCAGAGTTTGAAGAAGAATCTACCAGAGTTTTTACTATGATTTTAACCGGAGTAGTTAAGATCATATTGCTGTTTCTCGGCCATCTGAGGGAGGTAAAAGCTTCAGATCAGGGGACAGCGGGCAGATGAATCTGCATTGAGGTATGTAGCAGTTTTTATTTTCTGAATGGAATTGATGAGAAAATCCTGCCATACCGTTATAATGACATGTATGTATACTCTACACTTCAGTATTCTGGGGATGGTATTTCACTGGAATTACTCTGTTAAAAGTACATTAAACCTTTGAATAGGTATTTATTATGTTAAACGTTTTTGCTGGAATGTAGAATCGTTTGCATTTTCTGAGGTACTGAGTGAATAAATGTTTGGGCATTATTTTTCCACTTGGCAGTTGCTTGTTTTAAATTGTGACAGTTTCGTTTCTCTCTCACTGCTGTGTGTGAGGGGGAGGGGCCGTTTTTTGGCGCTCTTTGCTACGCATCAAAAATTTCCAGTCAGTTACTCTTGTATTCCTGCATGATCCGGTTCATCTCTAACAGAACTCAGGGGTCTTCAAACTTCTTTGGAGGGAGGTAGATTCTCTCAGCAGAGCTGTGAGACTTATATATTGACTGTGATTAAAAGACGTTGCTCTGTAATTTTTATGTTTCAAATTTAATTATTGTTACTTTACTAAGGGGAACAAACCTTTGCTAAAAGTTGTGTTGTTTTTAAGGATTGATGCTATAACTGTTTTTCAGTTCATTATTTCAACTGTCATTTAATCGTTTAGTGCTTCTTTGAGGCACAGTACGTTTTTGTTAAATAAGATTGTAACCAAGTTGCAAGTTTATTGCTAGTGTGTTAAACATGTCTGATTCAGAAGAAGATACCTGTGTCATTTGTTCCAATGCCAAGGTGGAGCCCAATAGAAATTTATGTACTAACTGTATTGATGCTACTTTAAATAAAAGCCAATCTGTACAAATTGAACAAATTTCACCAAACAGCGAGGGGAGAGTTATGCCGACTAACTCGCCTCACGTGTCAGTACCTGCATCTCCCGCCCGGGAGGTGCGTGATATTGTGGCGCCTAGTACATCTGGGCGGCCATTACAGATAACATTACAAGATATGGCTACTGTTATGACTGAAGTTTTGGCTAAATTACCAGAACTAAGAGGCAAGCGTGATCACTCTGGGGTGAGAACAGAGTGCGCTGATAATACTAGGGCCATGTCTGATACTGCGTCACAGCTTGCAGAGCATGAGGACGGAGAGCTTCATTCTGTGGGTGACGGTTCTGATCCAAACAGATTGGATTCAGATATTTCAAATTTTAAATTTAAATTGGAGAACCTCCGTGTATTACTAGGGGAGGTTTTAGCGGCTCTTAATGATTGTAACACTGTTGCAATACCAGAGAAATTGTGTAGGTTGGATAAATACTTTGCGGTACCGGCGAGTACTGACGTTTTTCCTATACCTAAGAGACTAACTGAAATTGTTACTAAGGAGTGGGATAGACCCGGTGTGCCGTTCTCACCCCCTCCAATATTTAGAAAGATGTTTCCAATAGACGCCACCACACGGGACTTATGGCAAACGGTCCCTAAGGTGGAGGGAGCAGTTTCTACTTTAGCTAAGCGTACCACTATCCCGGTGGAGGATAGCTGTGCTTTTTCAGATCCAATGGATAAAAAATTAGAGGGTTACCTTAAGAAAATGTTTGTTCAACAAGGTTTTATATTGCAACCCCTTGCATGCATCGCGCCGATTACGGCTGCGGCAGCATTTTGGATTGAGTCTCTGGAAGAGAACCTTAGTTCAGCTACGCTGGACGACATTACAGACAGGCTTAGAGTCCTTAAACTAGCTAATTCATTCATTTCGGAGGCCGTAGTACATTTAACCAAACTTACGGCTAAGAACTCAGGATTCGCCATTCAGGCACGTAGGGCGCTGTGGCTAAAATCCTGGTCAGCTGATGTAACTTCTAAGTCCAAATTACTTAATATACCTTTCAAGGGGCAAACTTTATTTGGGCCCGGTTTGAAAGAAATTATCGCTGACATTACAGGAGGTAAGGGCCACGCCCTGCCTCAAGACAAAGCCAAGGCTAAGGCTAGACAGTCTAATTTTCGTCCCTTTCGGAATTTCAAAGCAGGAGCAACACCAACTTCCACTGCACCAAAACAGGAAGGAGCTGTTGCTCGTTACAGACAAGGCTGGAAACCTAACCAGTCCTGGAACAAGGGCAAGCAGACCAGGAAACCTGCTGCTGCCCCAAAGACAGCATGAACCGAGGGCCCCCGATCCGGGACCGGATCTAGTGGGGGGCAGACTCTCTCTCTTCGCCCAGGCTTGGGCAAGAGATATTCAGGATCCCTGGGCGCTAGAGATCATATCTCAGGGATACCTCCTAGACTTCAAATTCTCTCCCCCAAGAGGGAGATTTCATCTGTCAAGGTTGTCAACAAACCAGATAAAGAAAGAAGCGTTTCTACGCTGTGTACAAGATCTGTTATTAATGGGAGTGATCCATCCGGTTCCGCGGTCGGAACAAGGACAAGGGTTTTACTCAAACCTGTTTGTGGTTCCCAAAAAAGAGGGAACTTTCAGGCCAATCTTGGATTTAAAGATCCTAAACAAATTCCTAAGAGTTCCATCGTTCAAAATGGAAACTATTCGGACAATCTTACCCATGATTCAAAAGGGTCAGTACATGACCACAGTGGACTTAAAGGATGCTTACCTTCACATACCGATTCACAAAGATCATTACCGGTATCTAAGGTTTGCCTTCTTAGACAGGCATTACCAGTTTGTAGCTCTTCCATTCGGATTGGCTACGGCTCCAAGAATCTTCACAAAGGTTCTGGGTGCCCTTCTGGCGGTACTAAGACCGCGAGGAATTTCGGTAGCTCCGTACCTAGACGACATTCTGATACAAGCTTCAAGCTTTCAAACTGCCAAGTCTCATACAGAGTTAGTTCTGGCATTTCTAAGGTCGCATGGATGGAAAGTGAACGAAAAGAAAAGTTCTCTCTTTCCTCTCACAAGAGTTCCATTCTTGGGGACTCTTATAGATTCTGTAGAAATGAAGATTTATCTGACAGAAGACAGATTAACAAAGCTTCTAAATGCATGCCGTGTCCTTCATTCCATTCAACTCCCGTCAGTAGCTCAATGCATGGAGGTGATCGGCTTAATGGTAGCAGCAATGGACATAGTACCCTTTGCACGTCTACATCTCAGACCGCTGCAATTGTGCATGCTGAGTCAGTGGAATGGGGATTACTCAGACTTGTCCCCTACTCTGAATCTGGATCAAGAGACCAGAAACTCTCTTCTATGGTGGCTTTCTCGGCCACAGCTGTCCAGGGGGATGCCATTCAGCAGGCCGGACTGGACAATTGTAACAACAGACGCCAGCCTACTAGGTTGGGGCGCTGTCTGGAATTCTCTGAAGGCTCAGGGACAATGGAATCAGGAGGAAAGTCTCCTGCCAATAAACATTCTGGAATTGAGAGCAGTTCTCAATGCCCTTCTGGCTTGGCCCCAGTTAAAAACTCGGGGGTTCATCAGGTTTCAGTCGGACAACATCACGACTGTAGCTTACATCAACCATCAAGGAGGGACAAGAAGCTCCCTAGCAATGAGGGAAGTATCAAACATAATTCGCTGGGCAGAGTCTCACTCTTGCCACCTGTCAGCAATCCACATCCCGGGAGTGGAGAACTGGGAGGCGGATTTCTTGAGTCGCCAGACTTTTCATCCGGGGGAGTGGGAACTTCATCCGGAGGTCTTTGCCCAAATACTTCGACGTTGGGGCAAACCAGAGATAGATCTCATGGCGTCTCGCCAGAACGCCAAACTTCCTCGCTACGGGTCCAGATCCAGGGATCCGGGAGCGGTTCTGATAGATGCTTTGACAGCACCTTGGAACTTCGGGATGGCTTATGTGTTTCCACCCTTCCCGCTGCTTCCTCGATTGATTGCCAAAATCAAACAGGAGAGAGCATCAGTGATTCTAATAGCGCCTGCATGGCCACGCAGGACTTGGTATGCAGATCTAGTGGACATGTCATCCTGTCCGCCTTGGTCTCTACCTCTAAGACAGGACCTTCTGATACAGGGTCCATTCAAACATCAAAATCTAACTTCTCTGAAGCTGACTGCTTGGAAATTGAACGCTTGATTTTATCAAAACGTGGTTTTTCTGAGTCGGTTATTGATACCCTGATACAGGCTAGGAAGCCTGTTACCAGAAGGATTTACCACAAGATATGGCGTAAATACCTATACTGGTGCGAATCCAAAGGTTACTCCTGGAGTAAGGTTAGGATTCCTAGGATATTGTCTTTTCTACAAGAAGGTTTAGAAAAGGGTTTATCGGCTAGCTCATTAAGGGGACAGATCTCAGCTCTGTCCATCTTGTTACACAGGCGTCTGTCAGAAAACCCAGACGTCCAGGCCTTTTGTCAGGCTTTAGCTAGGATCAAGCCTGTGTTTAAAACTGTTGCTCCGCCATGGAGTTTAAACCTTGTTCTTAACGTTCTACAAGGAGTTCCGTTTGAACCCCTTCATTCCATTGATATAAAGTTGTTATCTTGGAAAGTGTTATTTTTAATGGCTATTTCTTCGGCTCGGAGAGTCTCTGAGTTATCAGCTTTACATTGTGATTCTCCTTATTTGATTTTTCATTCAGATAAGGTAGTTCTGCGTACAAAACCTGGGTTCTTACCTAAGGTAGTCACTAACAGGAACATCAATCAAGAGATCGTGGTGCCTTCCCTGTGCCCGAATCCTTCTTCAAAGAAGGAACGTCTTCTACACAATCTGGATGTAGTTCGTGCCCTCAAGTTCTACTTGCAGGCAACTAAGGATTTTCGACAAACGTCTTCCCTGTTTGTCGTGTACTCTGGTCAGAGGAGAGGTCATAAGGCTTCGGCTACCTCTCTCTCCTTCTGGCTTCGTAGCATAATTCGTTTAGCCTATGAGACTGCTGGACAGCAGCCTCCTGAAAGAATTACAGCTCATTCTACTAGAGCTGTGGCTTCCACTTGGGCCTTTAAGAATGAGGCCTCTGTTGAACAGATTTGCAAGGCTGCAACTTGGTCTTCGCTTCATACTTTTTCCAAATTTTACAAATTTGACACTTTTGCTTCCTCGGAGGCTATTTTTGGGAGAAAGGTTCTTCAGGCAGTGGTTCCTTCTGTATAATGAGCCTGCCTATCCCTCCCGTCATCCGTGTACTTTTGCTTTGGTATTGGTATCTCAGAAGTAATGATGACCCGTGGACTGATCACACATAACAGAAGAAAACATAATTTATGCTTACCTGATAAATTCCTTTCTTCTGTTGTGTGATCAGTCCACGGCCCGCCCTGTTTTTTAAGGCAGGTAAATATCTTTTAAATTATACTCCAGTCACCACTTCACCCTTGGTTTCTCCTTTCTCGTTGATTCTTGGTCGAATGACTGGGAGTGACGTAGAGGGGAGGAGCTATGTGCAGCTCTGCTGGGTGAATCCTCTTGCATTTCCTGTTGGGGAGGAGTTATATCCCAGAAGTAATGATGACCCGTGGACTGATCACACAACAGAAGAAAGGAATTTATCAGGTAAGCATAAATTATGTTTTTTCATTGCATAAATGTTTTGTGGATGATCCATTTATATAGCCTATCTGGAAGTGTAACAGTGTATAGTTTTGCTTATTTGTTTAATAACATTGTGCTGATTTTCAGACTCCTAACCAAGCCCCAAAGTATCAGATGTAGACCCAGGTCTAAAGATTCCTGGAGCCATTGTTTGGGTAATCTGTCTTTTCATATGCGCGAAGGGAGTTATGTCTACTCATTTTGCTCTCCCAGCCCCTTTCACTGGGTGACCAAGCCTAACCTCATCAACAGTGCTAAACTAGGAGCATCTAAGTACATTTTTAAAAGGTTTTATACTGGAATTTTAGATCAGTATCTGTGCACATTATTCTTTATAGTAGTGTCAATTACATGCAAAATTTGTGTACACTGTCCCTTTAAAATTGCATGCTCTATCTGAATCATGAAAGTTTAAACAACTTCCATTTTACTTCAGTTAACGTATATGCATTTGTGATTGGCTGATGGCTGTCACATGATGTGGAAAGAGACATAACTTTGAAAGTTGTCAGAACAAAATTTATTACTCATGTGAAGTTCAGAATAAGTCCTATTGCATTGTCTGTCTGTTGTATTCACTGGTCCTTTTAATTTAGACTTTCCTATCCCTTTAAGTTTTAAAACGGGAAGCAAACCAATAGCATATTGAGTAGTAACCAGGCTATTGTAGTTATGCTCAGCAGTTTAATGTCCCTTTAATTCTTGTCAGGGCACCTTCATGTTCCAGGGCAGATGCATGGCTTATACAGTTCTATTATATGAAATGGAGGCAATTAGAAAAGCGATCCTGCTTACAAATGTCAGTAAAAATAAGTTTCCAAATTTTGGTTTACAGAAATGGAAGTGTCCCTTTAATACCCTGAACATAGTTACTAAATAAAATTATATGAACATTACAAACCAAATTGTGAGAACTAACGTATTTTATGGATTGTACACTTGCAAATGTTGTTTTTCTTGTTGCGTCATTGATGTTTGTAAACGTCTTTCATATGAGAGATATATACTGTCTTGTAATTACCTGTGCTGCAAATGTTTTGTCACACTTGGTTTCAATCACCTTCAGAAGAGAACTTCTAATCATTTAACAGAGCCCGATTCATGACTCATCAATCCTTCTAATCAAATATGTCAGACAGGAGGATAAATCGTGTTGCAGTGTTAGACATTTTGGGCAGCTTTCCATTTCAGTAATCTTAACAAGGAAATATATAAAATAAATATTTTTATTTTTTGGGGGGAGTATTGATAAAAAATGTAAATATGTCAAGGTGCAGTCTTGCATGCCTAATGCATCACTTACATTTCTGTTGTAGTACGCTGCGTTGTCTAGTAAATATATATATATATATATATCACACACACACACTGCCTGCCTTTATTTGCATAATTTTATCATACCTACTGCAACACTTTTTTTTTCATTTTTCTTTCTAGGATGCAAGCCATTTGCAGGCTGTTAACTGAGCCAGTATATTCTGTATGAGTATATGAGTACACTCCTTGTGAGGGAGAGGTCCCCTCTCCCAGTAGTCTCTCATTTCCATCCTTTTAACCCCTTAACGACTGAGGACGTGCAGGGTACGTCCTCAGAAAAAAGGCAGTTAACGCCTGAGAACGTACCCTGCACGTCCTCAGTGTGGAAAGCAGCTGGTAGCGATCCTGCTCGCTTCCAGATGCTTTCCGGTTATTGCAGTGATGCCTCGATATGGAGGCATCCTGCAATAACCTTTGTAAGCCATCCGGTGCAGAGAGAGCCACTCTGTGGCCCTCTCTGCACCGGAGATCGGTGGCTTACTGCGTTGGTGGGTGGGAGCCGGACCGGGAGGCGGGTGGCGGCCATCGATGGCCCTGGCGATGTGAAGGGGGGCGGGATCGTGGGCGGGGGTGGCTGGGGGCGCGCACGCGTGCACGGGAGGGTGGGGGCGGGCGCGTGCACGGGGAGGGAGTGGGTGGGAACCGCTACACTACAGAAAATGCTAAAATAAAAAATGTTTAAAAAAAATGTCAAAAATGTCAAAAAAAAATGATCAGCAAAGTGGTGGGGGTTTGTCTGTGTGGGGGGGGGGGGAAAGCTACACTACAGAAAAATAAAAACAATAAAAAAAAAGCACTTTTTATTGCAAACTGGGTACTGGCAGACAGCTGCCAGTACCCAAGATGGCCCCCAATAAGGCAGAGGGGAGGGTTAGAGAGCGGTTTTGGGGGGGGGGGATCAGGGAGGTTGGGGGCTAAGGGGGGGATCCTACACAGTAGCATATGTAAATATGCTAACAATTTTTTTTTATTTTTTTTTAAAACCCTTTTTTCTCCAACATAGGTGTGTCCGGTCCACGGCGTCATCCTTACTTGTGGGATATTCTCTTCCCCAACAGGAAATGGCAAAGAGCCCAGCAAAGCTGGTCACATGATCCCTCCTAGGCTCCGCCTTCCCCAGTCATTCTCTTTGCCGTTGTACAGGCAACATCTCCACGGAGATGGCTTAGAGTTTTTTGGTGTTTAAATGTAGTTTTTATTCTTCAATCAAGAGTTTGTTATTTTAAAATAGTGCTGGTATGTACTATTTACTCTGAAACAGAAAAGAGATGAAGATTTCTGTTTGTAAGAGGAAAATGATTTTAGCAACCGTTACTAAAATCGATGGCTGTTTCCACACAGGACTGTTGAGAGGAATTAACTTCAGTTGGGGGAAACAGTGAGCAGACTTTTGCTGCTTGAGGTATGACACATTTCTAACAAGACTTGGTAATGCTGGAAGCTGTCATTTTCCCTATGGGATCCGGTAAGCCATTTTTATTAAATAAGAATAAAGGGCTTCACAAGGGCTTTAAAGACTGGTAGACATTTTTCTGGGCTAAAACGATTGATATATAAGCATTTTTAATACTTCATAGTTTTTGAGGAGTTATTTTATTCTTGGGAATCATGTAAAATAACCGGCAGGCACTGTATTGGACACCTTTTTCACTGGGGGCCTTCTCTAATCATAGGCAGAGCCTCATTTTCGCGCCTCTATTGCGCAGTTGTTTTTGGGAAGCAAGACATGCAGATGCATGTGTGAGGAGCTCAGATACATAGAAAAAGCTTACTGAAGGCGTCATTTGGTATCGTATTCCCCTTTGGGCTTGGTTGGGTCTCAGCAAAGCAGATACCAGGGACTGTATAGGGGTTAAATGTAAAAACGGCTCCGGTTCCGTTATTTTAAGAGTTAAAGCTTTCAAATTTGGTGTGCAATACTTTTAAGGCTTTAAGACACTGTGGTGAAATTTTGGTGAATTTTGAACAATTCCTTCATACTTTTTCACATTTGCAGTAATAAAGTGTGTTCAGTTTAAAATTTAAAGTGACAGTAACGGTTTTATTTTAAAACGTTTTTTGTACTTTGTTATCAAGTTTATGCCTGTTTAACATGTCTGAACTATCAGATAGACTATGTTCTGTATGTGGGGAAGCCAAGGTTCCTTCTCATTTAAATAGATGTGATTTATGTGACACAAAATTTAGAGAAAATGATGCCCAAGATGATTCCTCAAGTGAGGGGAGTAAGCATGGTACTGCATCATCCCCTCCTTCGTCTACGCCAGTCTTGCCCACACAGGAGGCCCCTAGTACATCTAGTGCGCCAATACTCCTTACTATGCAACAATTAACGTCTGTAATGGATAAATCTATCAAAAACATTTTAGCCAAAATGCCCACTTATCAGCGAAAGCGCGACTGCTCTGTTTTAGAAAATACTGAAGAGCATGAGGACGCTGATGATATTGGTTCTGAAGTGCCCCTACACCAGTCTGAGGGGGCCAGGGAGGTTTTGTCTGAGGGAGAAATTTCAGATTCAGGGAAAATTTCTCAACAAGCTGAACCTGATGTGATTACATTCAAATTTAAATTGGAACATCTCCGCGCTCTGCTTAAGGAGGTGTTATCTACTCTGGATGATTGTGAGAATTTGGTCATTCCAGAGAAATTATGTAAGATGGACAAGTTCCTAGAGGTCCCGGGGCCCCCCGAAGCTTTTCCTATACCCAAGCGGGTGGCGGACATTGTAAACAAAGAATGGGAAAGGCCCGGCATACCTTTTGTCCCTCCCCCTATATTTAAGAAATTGTTTCCTATGGTCGACCCCAGAAAGGACTTATGGCAGACAGTCCCCAAGGTCGAGGGGGCGGTTTCTACTCTAAACAAACGCACTACTATCCCTATAGAAGATAGTTGTGCTTTCAAAGATCCTATGGATAAAAAATTAGAGGGTTTGCTTAAAAAGATGTTTGTTCAGCAAGGTTACCTTCTACAACCAATTTCATGCATGGTTCCTGTCACTACAGCAGCGTGTTTCTGGTTCGATGAACTAGAAAAGTCGCTCAATAAAGATTCTTCTTATGAGGAGATTATGGACAGAATTCATGCTCTCAAATTGGCTAACTCTTTTACTTTAGACGCCACTTTGCAATTGGCTAGATTAGCGGCGAAAAATTCAGGGTTTGCTATTGTGGCGCGCAGAGCGCTTTGGCTAAAATCTTGGTCAGCGGATGCGTCTTCCAAGAACAAATTGCTTAACATTCCTTTCAAGGGGAAAACGCTGTTTGGCCCTGACTTGAAAGAGATTATTTCTGATATCACTGGGGGTAAGGGCCACGCCCTTCCTCAGGATAGGTCTTTCAAGGCTAAAAATAAACCAAATTTTCGTCCCTTTCGCAGAAACGGACCAGCCCCAAGTGCTACATCCTCTAAGCAAGAGGGTAATACTTCTCAAGCCAAGCCAGCCTGGAGGCCAATGCAAGGCTGGAACAAATTTAAGCAGGCCAAGAAACCTGCCACTGCTACCAAGACAGCATGAGATGTTGGCCCCCGATCCGGGACCGGATCTGGTGGGGGGCAGACTTTCTCTCTTCGCTCAGGCTTGGGCAAGAGATGTTCTGGATCCTTGGGCGCTAGAAATAGTCTCCCAAGGTTATCTTCTGGAATTCAAGGGGCTTCCCCCAAGGGGGAGGTTCCACAGGTCTCAATTGTCTTCAGACCACATAAAAAGACAGGCATTCTTACATTGTGTAGAAGACCTGTTAAAAATGGGAGTGATTCATCCTGTTCCATTAGGAGAACAAGGGATGGGATTCTACTCCAATCTGTTCATAGTTCCCAAAAAAGAGGGAACATTCAGACCAATCTTAGATCTCAAGATCCTAAACAAGTTCCTCAAGGTTCCATCGTTCAAAATGGAAACCATTCGGACAATTCTTCCTTCCATCCAGGAAGGTCAATTCATGACCACGGTGGATTTAAAGGATGCTTATCTACATATTCCTATCCACAAGGAACATCATCGGTTCCTAAGGTTCGCCTTTCTGGACAAGCATTACCAGTTTGTGGCACTTCCATTCGGATTAGCCACTGCTCCAAGAATTTTCACAAAGGTACTAGGGTCCCTTCTAGCGGTGCTACGACCAAGGGGCATTGCAGTAGTACCTTACTTGGACGACATACTGATTCAAGCGTCGTCCCTACCACAAGCAAAGGCTCATACGGACATTGTCCTGGCCTTTCTCAGATCTCACGGGTGGAAAGTGAACGTAGAAAAAAGTTCTCTATCTCCGTCAACAAGAGTTCCCTTCTTGGGAACAATAATAGACTCCTTAGAAATGAGGATTTTTCTGACAGAGGCCAGAAAATCAAAACTTCTAAGCTCTTGTCAAGTACTTCATTCTGTTCCTCTTCCTTCCATAGCGCAGTGCATGGAAGTAATAGGTTTGATGGTCGCGGCAATGGACATAGTTCCTTTTGCGCGAATTCATCTGAGACCATTACAACTGTGCATGCTCAGTCAGTGGAATGGGGATTATACAGACTTGTCTCCGATGATACAAGTAGATCAGAGGACCAGAGATTCACTCCGTTGGTGGCTGACCCTGGACAACCTGTCACAGGGGATGAGCTTCCGCAGACCAGAGTGGGTCATTGTCATGACCGACGCCAGTCTGGTGGGCTGGGGCGCGGTCTGGGAACTCCTGAAAGCTCAGGGCCTTTGGTCTCGGGAAGAATCTCTTCTCCCGATAAATATTCTGGAACTGAGAGCGATATTCAATGCTCTCAAGGCTTGGCCTCAGCTAGCAAAGGCCAAATTCATACGGTTTCAATCAGACAACATGACGACTGTTGCGTATATCAACCATCAAGAGGGAACAAGGAGTTCCCTGGCGATGGAAGAAGTGACCAAAATCATTCAATGGGCGGAGACTCACTCCTGCCACTTGTCTGCAATCCACATCCCAGGAGTGGAAAATTGGGAAGCGGATTTTCTGAGTGGTCAGACATTTCATCCGGGGGAGTGGGAACTCCATCCGGAAATCTTTGCCCAAATTACTCAATTGTGGGGCATTCCAGACATGGATCTGATGGCCTCTCGTCAGAACTTCAAGGTTCCTTGCTACGGGTCCAGATCCAGGGATCCCAAGGCGACTCTAGTAGATGCACTAGTAGCACCTTGGACCTTCAACCTAGCTTATGTATTCCCACCGTTTCCTCTCATCCCCAGGCTGGTAGCCAGGATCAATCAGGAGAGGGCATCGGTGATCTTGATAGCTCCTGCGTGGCCACGCAGGACTTGGTATGCAGACCTGGTGAATATGTCATCGGCTCCACCATGGAAGCTACCTTTGAGACAGGACCTTCTTGTTCAAGGTCCGTTCGAACATCCGAATCTGGCCTCACTCCAACTGACTGCTTGGAGATTGAACGCTTGATTTTATCAAAGCGAGGGTTCTCAGATTCTGTCATTGATACTCTTGTTCAGGCCAGAAAGCCTGTAACTAAAAAAATCTACCATAAAATATGGAAAAAATATATCTGTTGGTGTGAATCTAAAGGATTCCCATGGAACAAGATAAAAATTCCTAAGATTCTATCCTTTCTTCAAGAAGGTTTGGAGAAAGGATTATCTGCAAGTTCTTTGAAGGGACAGATTTCTGCTTTATCTGTTTTACTTCACAAAAAGCTGGCGGCTGTGCCAGATGTTCAAGCTTTTGTTCAGGCTCTGGTTAGAATCAAGCCTGTTTACAAACCTTTGACTCCTCCTTGGAGTCTCAATTTAGTTCTTTCAGTTCTTCAGGGGGTTCCGTTTGAACCCTTACATTCCGTAGATATTAAGTTATTATCTTGGAAAGTTTTGTTTTTGGTTGCAATTTCTTCTGCTAGAAGAGTTTCAGAGTTATCTGCTCTGCAGTGTTCTCCTCCTTATCTGGTGTTCCATGCAGATAAGGTGGTTTTGCGTACTAAACCTGGTTTTCTTCCGAAGGTTGTTTCTAACAAAAACATTAATCAGGAGATAGTCGTGCCTTCTTTGTGTCCGAATCCAGTTTCAAAGAAGGAACGTTTGTTGCACAATTTGGATGTAGTTCGTGCTCTAAAATTCTATTTAGATGCTACAAAGGATTTCAGACAAACATCTTCCTTGTTTGTTGTTTATTCCGGTAAAAGGAGAGGTCAAAAAGCAACTTCTACCTCTCTCTCTTTTTGGCTTAAAAGCATCATCAGATTGGCTTACGAGACTGCCGGACGGCAGCCTCCTGATAGAATCACAGCTCATTCCACTAGGGCCGTGGCTTCCACATGGGCCTTCAAGAACGAGGCTTCTGTTGATCAGATATGTAAGGCAGCGACTTGGTCTTCACTGCACACTTTTACTAAATTTTACAAATTTGATACTTTTGCTTCTTCTGAGGCTATTTTTGGGAGAAAGGTTTTGCAAGCCGTGGTGCCTTCCATCTAGGTGACCTGATTTGCTCCCTCCCATCATCTGTGTCCTAAAGCTTTGGTATTGGTTCCCACAAGTAAGGATGACGCCGTGGACCGGACACACCTATGTTGGAGAAAACAGAATTTATGTTTACCTGATAAATTACTTTCTCCAACGGTGTGTCCGGTCCACGGCCCGCCCTGGTTTTTTAATCAGGTCTGATAATTTATTTTCTTTAACTACAGTCACCACGGTATCATATGATTTCTCCTATGCAAATATTCCTCCTTTACGTCGGTCGAATGACTGGGGAAGGCGGAGCCTAGGAGGGATCATGTGACCAGCTTTGCTGGGCTCTTTGCCATTTCCTGTTGGGGAAGAGAATATCCCACAAGTAAGGATGACGCCGTGGACCAGACACACCGTTGGAGAAAGTAATTTATCAGGTAAACATAAATTCTGTTATTTTAGTACTGGCAGACTTTCTGCCAGTACTTAAGATGACAGGGACAATTGTGGGGTGGGGGAGGGAAGGGAGCTGTTTGGGAGGGATCAGGGGGTGGGATGTGTCAGATGGGAGGCTGATCTCTACACTAAAGCTAAAATTAACCCTGCAAGCTCCCTACAAACTCCCTAATTAACCCCTTCACTGCTAGCCATAATACACATGTGGTGCGCAGCGGCATTTAGCGGCCTTCTAATTACCAGAAAGCAACTCCAAAGTCATATATGTCTGCTATTTCTGAACAAAGGGGATCCCAGACAAGCATTTACAACGATTTGTGCCATAATTGCACAAGCTGTTTGTAAATGATTTCAGTGAGAAACCTAAAATTGTGAAAAATGTTATGTTTTTTTTTAATTTGATCGCATTTGGCGGTGAAATGGTGGCATGAAATATACCAAAATGTGCTTAGATCAATACTTGGGGTTGTCTACTACACTACACTAAAGCTAAAATTAACCCTACAAGCTCCCTAAAAGCTCCCTAATTAACCCCTTAACTGCTGGGCATAATACACTTGTGGTGCGCAGTGGCATTTAGCGGCCTTCTAATTACCAAAAAGCAACGCCAAAGCCATATATGTTTGCTATTTCTGAACAAAGGGAATCCCAGAGAAGATTTACAACCATTTATGCCATAATTGCACAAGTTGTTTGTAAATAATTTCAGTGAGAAATCAAAGTTTGTGAAAAAATGTGTGAAAAAGTGAACAATTTTTTGTATTTGATCGCATTTGGCGGTGAAATGGTGGTATAAAATATACTAAAATTGGCCTAGATCAATACTTTGGGATGTCTACTAAAAAAAATATATACATGTCAAGGGATATTCAGGGATTCCTGAAAGATATCAGTGTCCCAATGTAACTAGCGCAAATTTTGGAAAAAAATGGCTTGGAAATAGCAAAGTGCTACTTGTATTTATGGCCCTATAACTTGCAAAAAAAGCAAAGAACATGTAAACATTGGGTATTTCTAAACTCAGGACAAAATTTAGAAACTATTTAGCATGGGTGTTTTTTGGTGGTTTTAGATATGTAACAGATTTTGGGGGTCAAAGTTAGAAAAAGTGTGTTTTTTTTTCATTTTTTCCTCATATTTTATCATTTTTTTTTATAGTAAATTATAAGATATGATGAAAATAATGGTATTTCTCCAACATAGGTGTGTCCGGTCCACGGCGTCATCCTTACTTGTGGGATATTCTCTTCCCCAACAGGAAATGGCAAAGAGCCCAGCAAAGCTGGTCACATGATCCCTCCTAGGCTCCGCCTACCCCAGTCATTCTCTTTGCCGTTGTACAGGCAACATCTCCACGGAGATGGCTTAGAGTTTTTTAGTGTTTAACAAGCTACTTAACATTCCTTTCAAGGGGAAAACGCTGTTTGGCCCTGACTTGAAAGAGATTATCTCTGATATCACTGGGGGTAAGGGCCATGCCCTTCCTCAGGATCGGCCTTTCAAGGCCAAAAATAAACCTAATTTTCGTCCCTTTCGTAGAAACGGACCAGCCCAAAGTGCTACGTCCTCTAAGCAAGAGGGTAATACTTCTCAAGCCAAGCCAGCTTGGAGACCAATGCAAGGCTGGAACAAGGGAAAGCAGGCCAAGAAACCTGCCACTGCTACCAAGACAGCATGAAATGTTGGCCCCCGATCCGGGACCGGATCTGGTGGGGGGCAGACTCTCTCTCTTCGCTCGGGCTTGGGCAAGAGATGTTCTGGATCCTTGGGCGCTAGAAATAGTCTCCCAAGGTTATCTTCTGGAATTCAAGGGGCTTCCCCCAAGGGGGAGGTTCCACAGGTCTCAGTTGTCTTCAGACCACATAAAAAGACAGGCATTCTTACGTTGTGTAGAAGACCTGTTAAAAATGGGAGTGATTCATCCTGTTCCATTAGGAGAACAAGGGATGGGGTTCTACTCCAATCTGTTCATAGTTCCCAAAAAAGAGGGAACGTTCAGACCAATCTTAGATCTCAAGATCTTAAACAAGTTTCTCAAGGTTCCATCGTTCAAAATGGAAACCATTCGAACAATTCTTCCTTCCATCCAGGAAGGTCAATTCATGACCACGGTGGATTTAAAGGATGCGTATCTACATATTCCTATCCACAAGGAACATCATCGGTTCCTAAGGTTCGCATTCCTGGACAAGCATTACCAGTTCGTGGCGCTTCCTTTCGGATTAGCCACTGCTCCAAGGATTTTCACAAAGGTACTAGGGTCCCTTCTAGCTGTGCTAAGACCAAGGGGCATTGCTGTAGTACCTTACTTGGACGACATTCTGATTCAAGCGTCGTCCCTTCCTCAAGCAAAGGCTCACACGGACATTGTCCTGGCCTTTCTCATATCTCACGGATGGAAAGTGAACGTGGAAAAGAGTTCTCTATCTCCGTCAACAAGGGTTCCCTTCTTGGGGACAATAATAGACTCCTTAGAAATGAGGATTTTTCTGACAGAGGCCAGAAAAACAAAACTTCTAGACTCTTGTCGGATACTTCATTCCGTTCCTCTTCCTTCCATAGCGCAGTGCATGGAAGTGATAGGTTTGATGGTAGCGGCAATGGACATAGTTCCTTTTGCGCGCATTCATCTAAGACCATTACAACTGTGCATGCTCAGTCAGTGGAATGGGGACTATACAAACTTGTCTCCGAGGATACAAGTAAATCAGAGGACCAGAGACTCACTCCGTTGGTGGCTGTCCCTGGACAACCTGTCACAAGGGATGACCTTCCGCAGACCAGAGTGGGTCATTGTCACGACCGACGCCAGTCTGATGGGCTGGGGCGCGGTCTGGGGATCCCTGAAAGCTCAGGGTCTTTGGTCTCGGGAAGAATCTCTTCTACCGATAAATATTCTGGAACTGAGAGCGATATTCAATGCTCTCAAGGCTTGGCCTCAGCTAGCGAGGGCCAAGTTCATACGGTTTCAATCAGACAACATGACAACTGTTGCGTACATCAACCATCAGGGGGGAACAAGGAGTTCGAAAAAGTGAAGAGAAATCCCAGGCGCCTACCCTAAGGAGGCTAGGTTGAAGTAAAATTGGATGGAGAGATAGATTGGCCAAAAATGTATTTTAATAATGGATTAAATTATTAAAAACAACGAATTATAACATATTTAAACACATTAAATACAAAAACTTCATGGATCCATGATAAATTACATAAATTGCATAAAAAGCTAAAAATCGATAAAAAATCGATAAAAAATCGATAAAAACTAAGGTGATCCTTAGGTGATTATGTGCGGTACTGCTTCAAGATGTTCCACACATAAAACCTAAAATACATCCCCATATTGGGCACTTGCTAGGAGTCCCCCTTCCTAGGCTTAAAGGTTACCATTAGGCGCTGAGGTTTCACTTTTAATTCTGACGGGAACAAGGAGTTCCCTGGCGATGGAAGAAGTGACCAAAATCATTCTATGGGCGGAGTCTCACTCCTGCCACCTGTCTGCTATCCACATCCCAGGAGTGGAAAATTGGGAAGCGGATTTTCTGAGTCGTCAGACATTGCATCCGGGGGAGTGGGAACTCCATCCGGAAATCTTTGCCCAAGTCACTCAACTGTGGGGCATTCCAGACATGGATCTGATGGCCTCTCGTCAGAACTTCAAAGTTCCTTGCTACGGGTCCAGATCCAGGGATCCCAAGGCGGCTCTAGTGGATGCACTAGTAGCACCTTGGACCTTCAAACTAGCTTATGTATTCCCGCCGTTTCCTCTCATCCCCAGGCTGGTAGCCAGGATCAATCAGGAAAGGGCGTCGGTGATCTTGATAGCTCCTGCGTGGCCACGCAGGACTTGGTATGCAGATCTGGTGAATATGTCATCGGCTCCACCATGGAAGCTACCTTTGAGACGAGACCTTCTTGTTCAAGGTCCGTTCGAACATCCGAATCTGGTCTCACTCCAGCTGACTGCTTGGAGATTGAACGCTTGATCTTATCGAAGCGAGGGTTCTCAGATTCTGTTATCGATACTCTTGTTCAGGCCAGAAAGCCTGTAACTAGAAAGATTTACCACAAAATTTGGAAAAAATATATCTGTTGGTGTGAATCTAAAGGATTCCCTTGGGACAAGGTTAAGATTCCTAAGATTCTATCCTTCCTTCAAGAAGGATTGGAAAAAGGATTATCTGCAAGTTCCCTGAAGGGACAGATTTCTGCCTTGTCTGTGTTACTTCATAAAAAGCTGGCAGCTGTGCCAGATGTTCAAGCCTTTGTTCAGGCTCTGGTTAGAATCAAGCCTGTTTACAAACCTTTGACTCCTCCTTGGAGTCTCAACTTAGTTCTTTCAGTTCTTCAGGGGGTTCCGTTTGAACCCTTACATTCCGTTGATATTAAGTTATTATCTTGGAAAGTTTTGTTTTTGGTTGCAATTTCTTCTGCTAGAAGAGTTTCAGAATTATCTGCTCTGCAGTGTTCTCCTCCTTATCTGGTGTTCCATGCAGATAAGGTGGTTTTACGTACTAAACCTGGTTTTCTTCCAAAAGTTGTTTCTAACAAAAACATTAACCAGGAGATTATCGTACCTTCTCTGTGTCCGAAACCAGTTTCGAAGAAGGAACGTTTGTTGCACAATTTGGATGTTGTTCGCGCTCTAAAATTCTATTTAGATGCTACAAAGGATTTTAGACAAACATCTTCCTTGTTTGTTGTTTATTCAGGTAAAAGGAGAGGTCAAAAAGCAACTTCTACCTCTCTCTCTTTTTGGATTAAAAGCATCTTCAGATTGGCTTACGAGACTGCCGGACGGCAGCCTCCCGAAAGAATCACAGCTCATTCCACTAGGGCTGTGGCTTCCACATGGGCCTTCAAGAACGAGGCTTCTGTTGATCAGATATGTAGGGCAGCGACTTGGTCTTCACTGCACACTTTTACCAAATTTTACAAGTTTGATACTTTTGCTTCTTCTGAGGCTATTTTTGGGAGAAAGGTTTTGCAAGCCGTGGTGCCTTCCATCTAGGTGACCTGATTTGCTCCCTCCCATCATCCGTGTCCTAAAGCTTTGGTATTGGTTCCCACAAGTAAGGATGACGCCGTGGACCGGACACACCTATGTTGGAGAAAACAGAATTTATGTTTACCTGATAAATTACTTTCTCCAACGGTGTGTCCGGTCCACGGCCCGCCCTGGTTTTTTAATCAGGTCTGATAATTTATTTTCTTTAACTACAGTCACCACGGTTTCATATGGTTTCTCCTATGCAAATATTCCTCCTTAACGTCGGTCGAATGACTGGGGTAGGCGGAGCCTAGGAGGGATCATGTGACCAGCTTTGCTGGGCTCTTTGCCATTTCCTGTTGGGGAAGAGAATATCCCACAAGTAAGGATGACGCCGTGGACCGGACACACCGTTGGAGAAAGTAATTTATCAGGTAAACATAAATTCTGTTTTTTAGAAAGTCCATTTAATGGCGAGAAAAACGATATATAATATGTGTGGGTACAGTAAATGAGTAAGAAGAAAATTACAGCTAAACACAAACACAGCAGAAATGTAAAAATAACCTTGGTCCCAAACGGACAGAAAATGAAAAAGTGCTGTGGTCATTAAGGGGTTAAACTCGTTTGCGTGTTCACTGTTTTTATTCTTTCTCTCTCTTTCTCTTGCTCACTCTTCTATCTCTTGCTCACTCTTCTATCTCTTGCTCACTCTTCTATCTCTTGCTCTCTCTTCTATCTCTTGCTCTCTCTTCTATCTCTTGCTCTCTCTTCTATCTCTTGCTCTCTCTTCTATCTCTTGCTCTTTCTTCTTCACTGTTTTTATTCTTTCTCTCTCTTTCTCTTGCTCTCTCTTCTATCTCTTGCTCACTCTTCTATCTCTTGCTCACTCTTCTATCTCTTGCTCACTCTTCTATCTCTTGCTCACTCTTCTATCTCTTGCTCACTCTTCTATCTCTTGCTCACTCTTCTATCTCTTGCTCACTCTTCTATCTCTTGCTCTCTCTTCTATCTCTTGCTCTCTCTTCTATCTCTTGCTCTCTCTTCTATCTCTTGCTCTCTCTTCTATCTCTTGCTCACTCTTCTATCTCTTGCTCACTCTTCTATCTCTTGCTCTCTCTTCTATCTCTTGCTCTCTCTTCTATCTCTTGCTCTCTCTTCTATCTCTTGCTCTCTCTTCTATCTCTTGCTCTCTCTTCTATCTCTTGCTCTCTCTTCTATCTCTTGCTCTCTCTTCTATCTCTTGCTCTCTCTTCTATCTCTTGCTCACTCTTCTATCTCTTGCTCACTCTTCTATCTCTTGCTCACTCTTCTATCTCTTGCTCACTCTTCTATCTCTTGCTCACTCTTCTATCTCTTGCTCTCTCTTCTATCTCTTGCTCTCTCTTCTATCTCTTGCTCTCTCTTCTATCTCTTGCTCTCTCTTCTATCTCTTGCTCTCTCTTCTATCTCTTGCTCACTCTTCTATCTCTTGCTCACTCTTCTATCTCTTGCTCTCTCTTCTATCTCTTGCTCTCTCTTCTATCTCTTGCTCTCTCTTCTATCTCTTGCTCTCTCTTCTATCTCTTGCTCACTCTTCTATCTCTTGCTCACTCTTCTATCTCTTGCTCACTCTTCTATCTCTTGCTCACTCTTCTATCTCTTGCTCACTCTTCTATCTCTTGCTCACTCTTCTATCTCTTGCTCACTCTTCTATCTCTTGCTCTCTCTTCTATCTCTTGCTCTCTCTTCTATCTCTTGCTCTCTCTTCTATCTCTTGCTCTCTCTTCTATCTCTTGCTCTCTCTTCTATCTCTTGCTCTCTCTTCTTCACTGTTTTTATTCTTTCTCTCTCTTTCTCTTGCTCACTCTTCTATCTCTTGCTCTCTCTTCTATCTCTTGCTCTCTCTTCTATCTCTTGCTCTCTCTTCTATCTCTTGCTCTTTCTTCTTCACTGTTTTTATTCTTTCTCTCTTTCTCTTGCTCTCTTTTCTATCTCTTGCTCACTCTTCTATCTCTTGCTCTCTCTTCTATCTCTTGCTCTCTCTTCTATCTCTTGCTCTCCTATCTCTTGCTCTTTCTTCTTCACTGTTTTTATTCTTTCTCTCTCTTTCTCTTGCTCTCTTTTCTATCTCTTGCTCACTCTTCTATCTCTTGCTCTCTCTTCTATCTCTTGCTCTCTCTTCTATCTCTTGCTCTTTCTTCTTCACTGTTTTTATTCTTTCTCTCTCTTTCTCTTGCTCTCTTTTCTATCTCTTGCTCACTCTTCTATCTCTTGCTCACTCTTCTATCTCTTGCTCACTCTTCTATCTCTTGCTCACTCTTCTATCTCTTGCTCACTCTTCTATCTCTTGCTCTCTCTTCTATCTCTTGCTCTTTCTTCTTCGCTGTTTTTATTCTTTCTCTTTCTATCTCTTGCTCACTCTTCTATCTCTTGCTCACTCTTCTATCTCTTGCTCACTCTTCTATCTCTTGCTCACTCTTCTATCTCTTGCTCACTCTTCTATCTCTTGCTCACTCTTCTATCTCTTGCTCACTCTTCTATCTCTTGCTCACTCTTCTATCTCTTGCTCACTCTTCTATCTCTTGCTCACTCTTCTATCTCTTGCTCTCTCTTCTATCTCTTGCTCTCTCTTCTATCTCTTGCTCTCTCTTCTATCTCTCTCTTCTATCTCTCTCTTCTATCTCTCTCTTCTATCTCTCTCTTCTATCTCTCTCTTCTATCTCTCTCTTCTATCTCTCTCTTCTATCTCTCTCTTCTATCTCTCTCTTCTATCTCTCTCTTCTATCTCTCTCTTCTATCTCTTGCTCTTTCTTTTGTTCTCTTTTTTTCTCCCTCTTTTTTTCGCCTAGTTTACATATTTGTTGCATCTGTCCTGCTACTTAGAGTGATAGCTCAGATCAAACAAGCTCTCATGAGTATTTAATGGAGTGAGTATGAAGGCATGCCCAAGCACCAACTTAAAAGCCACCTCTATTCATTTCCAAAAAGGGGTCAATATCCTGCATTGCCACCAAACATAAGACATAGTGCACCTCAAACCACATCTTCTCCAGCAATTTGCATTGCGGTAGATACGGTAAAGGCGGGCTGTAGAGAGTTACCACCTCATTAACACTTTTGTGATTCAGTTCCAAAATTCTTGGGGAGGCCCAAGATTTGCGTGTGTTGTTAAATATAATCTTGTCTTCAATAGTAAGGAAAACCCCAAGCTCTGAATGCCAATGTGTTGTATAAGGGGGTAAGGTTATGATAGATGGCTCTTCCAGCAGTTTTCTGGATACAGATAGTGTGCCAGATGGTAGGGTGTCTAGAAGACACAGCCTCAAAAAATTTGTAGGGCTAATTAGAAGGTCCCTCCCATGAGGTGAACTGTTAATCAAGTGGAGTTATTGAGCACATTTTAACCATGATGAAAAAGCTTCCCCAGCTATATCTTTTAAGTTGGTTCTTTGTTTTAATTTGTCAATGTCTACTAATTTAATAAAAGGAACAGTGTATCCCAATTCCCTCTTATTACACTTATATTTAAAAGAAATAGGGGACAAAGGAGAAATTATGAAAGATATATAAATTTGTGAATCTCGTACTCAGTCATAGTTATTAGAGATATGAAAATATAGTGGGGGAAATCTTAGACAATTGGTTAATTTAGTGGGAAGAGGAGTGCAGTTGTATTCAAAGATTTGGTCAAGGGAGTAAAGGTCATTCAGTGATTTGAATCAATCTGCATCCATATTTAAATTTAAGAATTTTGGACTTCTGGGAATTTATTAAAAATTGGAGTAGCTACTGAATTGGTTGAATTCAGCCATTAAATGAGAAAAAGAGGTAGCCGGTGAAGATAGGGAAACCAGTACATTGTCTGCGTAAAGGGAACTTTTATACTCACTTGGGCTGATTAAGATACCTTTTTAATGTTATTATTGTTTCTGATATGGGCCGCCAAGACCTCCATGGTAAGAATAAAGGAGACAGGGATAACCCTGTCTAGTGCTATTATAATTAGGGTTGCACCGATACGATACAGTATTTGCATGAGTACTTGTACTCATGCAAATGCACCGATACTTAAACCGATACCTCCACCTCCTACCCATATGCTACCTTGTGGCGTTTTTTCAAACTGCATGTTCCCATTTCATTTTAAACTGGAGTGGAGACTAAGCTAAAAATTGTTTACTACTGTTCTGCCAATACAAATTGCTGTTATTTGTATTATTGAATTGTAGTAGAGATCACTGTACCTCGTTCAGACAAACTTCTGAAGTACTGGGCAGTTAATAAACAGATTTCCAGCTCTGGCTAAAATGGCCCAAAAATATCTTTCTGCCCCATGCAGTAGTGTGAAAAGTGAAAGACTGTTCAACTTAGAGTCAAACCTCCATACAAATGTCAGATTGATGTTATATAACAGCCCTACAACCCATTTGCATCACCCCTTCAAATTTAATATTTTATTGTAATATTTTTTTATTTATAAACAATGTTCAGTAAACTTTTGACACATAAAACTGTTTTATTATTTCATAATGTCTTTTGAATTACAGTCCTTTATAATTATAAAGAAGGAATCTTAAATAATTAGTCTGTATTGTTCTTGGTAAACTGTCACATGACATTAAAAAAAAAAAAGGATCGGTAATTGGTATCGGCGAGTATTTGAAAACAAGTATCGGTACTTGTACTCGGTCATAAAAAAATGGTATCGGTGCAACCCTAATTATAATCATGGAAGCTGTTTGAGAGTACACAATTTGGTTTAACTTTCACAGATGGATTAGAGTAAAGGCTAAGAATCATTTTGACCATCAGGGTTCCAAAATCGAATTGAGATAGACATGCCTTTTGATTAATTGCCGATCAAAAGTCTTTTCGGTATCTGTAGATAAGAATGGTTGGTTCCTTCAGTTGTCTAACATGATGAATAAGGTGTAGCACTCTGGTGTTATCTCTTGCTTCATGCATGGGGACAAAGCCTGTTTGATCCACATGAATCAATTTGGATAAAATTGAATTAACTCGCTTTGCCATAACTTTGGCAAAGATTTTAATATCGGTATTAAATAAAGAGATTGATCTGTAATTCTTTGCTAAAGTGGACTCTTTACCTGGCTTTGGTAAAACTTGAAATATGGGCTTCTAGTATCTGATTGGACCAATAGCCGTCACCATCAACTGATTAGAACAGTAAAATGTGGTGCAAGGATATATTTAAATTGTTTGTAATAAGCATTAGAGAACCCATCAGGGCTTTTATGGAGGGGTTAGTCATTAATTGCAGCTAGCACTTATTGGAGATTGATGGTGTCTTCTAAAGATTTGGCAATATCCAATAGAATTTTGGGAAGGTCTGCCTCTGCAATATAGTTTTTACAAGTGGCAGGAGTACTGAAGGCCACCGGGGAAGGGAGGCTGTACAATTTTTGATAAAATAAACGGAACTGTTCGACTATGTTAGGGGTAGTGTGTAAAGTTTCACTGGTAGCTAGTTTTATTTTATGTATATATCAGTTATTTTGTTGTGCCCTTAGCGGTTTTGCCAGGAGTGAACCGGACTTGTTAGAGTCCACAAAGTATGTCTTTTTAAGTTGATAGGCTTTTCTCTGGGCCTCCTGGTATAGTAAGTGATTAAGGTCTCCTCTGACAGATTGTAGTTGTTCAATGAGGTTATGATTTAGTGGGTTATGTCTATTTGGTTCAGTTTGCGTACTGTGGCCAAATATGCTAAATGATATTGTTTGTTGAATATGGCTTTTTTGTTTTTGTTTTGTTCTCCATGGACTAACGCCTTGTGTGTTTCCCATATAGGGCAGGGGGTAGATTGGGAAGGAAGATTTAAGGCTAAAGAATTCTTGTAAGGATTGGGCAAGAAAGCATACAAAAAGGGAAACTGGATAGTCCAACCACCTCATAGGCATTGACTGTGACTAAATAAGCTGTAGTTTAATTGGTCAATAAAAATATAATCGATACGAGAATAATTCTTATGTGGGTTAGAATAAAATTTTAAAGTTTTTTTATTTTTGTCTGGGGTGTTTTACTCTCCATATGTCAATTAGGACCATAGTGCAAAAGTTGTCACAGAATACGAATAGGAGGAATTGAGCCATGCCCAGTTGAGCAGTCTATACCTGGTTCTAGAGCAACATTAAAGGGATACTAAACCCAAATTTGTTTTTCATTTTAATCAGATAGAGCATGTAATTTTAAGCAACTTTCTAATTTACTCCTATTATCAATTTTTCTTCGTTCTTTTGCTATCTTTATTTGAAACAGAAGGCATTTAAGCTAAGGAGCCAGCCAATTTTTGGTTTAGAACCATGGACAGCACTTGGGTGCATTTAGCCACCAATCAGCAAGAACAACCCAGGTTGTGAACCAAAAATGGGCCGGCTTCTGAACTTACATTCTTGCTTTTGAAATAAAGGTAGCAAGAAGAAAAATTTAAAGTAAATTAGAAAGTTGCTTAAAATTGCATGCTCTATCTGAATCACGAAACAAAAAATGTGGGTTCAGTGTCCCTTTAAAGTCGCCTGCTAAGATCATTTAACCTTTTTGTACACCTAATATGGTATGAGTGATTTTTTGGAAGAATTTTAGTTTTTTTTTTTTTGTTATTGGAATCTATTGTGCATCATGCCCATCAAGATCAGCCATCAGCCTCCAGTGTCCTTAACGTTGTAGACAAGCTGGAATAGGATTGATTTGTGAAATAGTATTTCTACTCCCTTTTGTTTACCCCAATGGGAGGAAAAACCCCCACAGGGAAATCCCCTGTTGTGAAATTGTGGGGTATTATCTTTAGGGAAATGTTTCTCCTGGACAAAGACAATATCACCGTCTAATTTTTTGAACCATGACAGACCCAACAATCTCGTAATCGGCAAATTTAACCCTTTGGCATTTTGGGATATTATTTGAATTGTGTCTCTACCCATAATGTGCTAATGGATTGAGTTTGAAGAGTTATATTTATATTGAGACATGCATAAAGAAATGACACTCTGTAATACAATTACATGTGTACCTGCCGGAATATTGGATTGTTTGGTTTGAGGAGCACAATGTGAGCAGTGCTTACCTGGAGATGTTATCAAGCCATGATGACCAGTATCCACCTGGATCAGAAAGGGGAAAAGAGGAGGATAAGCAGAGACAAAGAAAAGGGAGGTAGAGAGACCATCTTGAGACCAGCAAATGTCCTGAAAAAATGGATAAGCAGGCATAAGTATAACAGTAATTTAATAAAAGCAAAAACATTATGAAAAGCATAATATAAATACAAAATGATTAGTTTAGACATTCATCTTCTGTCCTGGAAGGTATTGTTTCTTTTAGCATTATCTTCTGCCAGAAGAGTTTCTTGTCAAGATTTTCTCCAGGATAAGGGGTCTTAAAGGACCATTAAACTTGACATTTCAACAATGCATAAAATGTATCATTATTGCAATATACATTTATCTTGCTGCCTTTTGCTGTAAAATACATCTAAAATGTTTGCTTGTTTTACTTCCACCCAGGGAGGTTTGGGTTAATACTTTTTAGCCAATTTATGCAAGCTTTTGTTTACTTCACCCTCCCCCCTATGATTCCCAGACAGTCACATGTTTGTAAAATGTGGATGATCAGTTTTGCATCAACAATCAAGATAGGGAAGAGATAGAAATCAGGCTTCCCCAGTCTCTTTCAAGTGCACATGTGCAAACAGAGTTTGTGCTATATCTGAATAATAGTTTGTGGTTAGCAAGGATTATTTTGTTTTGAGGGAAAGGGAAATCGGTGAAATTAACAAACAACAAATATACTAATTTGACAAAATAAAGCTGCACTTTTTATTGTAAAATTCTCAGATATGAAGGTTTAAAATCATGTATTTACAATATGTGTTTAGTGGTCATAAGGTGTTTTTTTTTTCTGATATCATCAATCATACATAATTAGTTGTATTAAGAGCTTTGAAATTCTATTTTCAAGATACAAGGGATTTTAGACAATCCTCTAGTTGTGTATTCATTTCTCGAGTCCACATAGAGGCCAGAATGCCACAGCTATTTCTTTAGCTTCTTTGCTAAAATGTTTGATTCACTGTTGGAGGCGGGAAAGTCTCCTCCATAACGCATTACAGGCCATTTGACTAGATCAGTTTCCACTTTCTGGACTTTAAAATTTTTTTTGTAGATCAACTCTGCAATGCTAAATTCTACCACTTTGATGTTCCTTTGCTTCCTCGGAAACAGCTTTTGGTAGTAAAGACCTCCAGGCACCCAATGTTTGGATATTAGGTGGTTGCAACAGTAAAGATCACATGAGTCTTAAGTAGGGTTGCCAGGTGCCCGCCACAAAAATACCGAACAAATAACAGGGGGGGGGGGATGCAAGAGAAAATGGGTACAAAAAAAGTGTGTATTTGTTTGTATATGTATACGTGTGTATGTATATATATATATATATATATATATATATATATATATAGGTATCCAAAACACCAAAACTCGCCCACAAAGGAAAAATGCCTGGGTGCAAATTTGTAGAAGATATGCAGCCAAAAGAAAATGCAC